>NW_014555716.1:344050-418954 GCF_001313825.1 Dinoponera quadriceps
CTCTCTCTCCAACGTTTCATTACTCACATTCGTCTTTCGTTCTTTTATTACTTCTCACGTTAATCGTAAGTCCCTGCCGAGGTGCATATTATCTTGATACGTGCATGTGCATGCATCGTGATAAATCGTCGCGCAATAGATATATATGTTATTCTCGAGTTTGAAGAAACTTGTCGGCTGCATACAGATAAGCGGAAAAAATCCAAAGATTGGAGGAACAAAAAACAAATGCAACGACGGCAAAGGGGAGCGTCATCGCTCATGTCCGTCAACGGAAAGAGCAGGCCCGCTCGGTCCGCGAACACTCGACCAATTTTGATATTCCAGTTCCGTCGGTACGAAGGAAGAAATAACAAAGCGCGAAATATCGCGCAGCGAATTATCCGCGTCGGCTTAATGTATGCGACGGAGGTTGATAAAGAAAACAATACTCGGCTGTGTGATTTATATTTAAAGAATCCGGAATTTCCATTCGGCTGACGGCATAATTAGCCGGCTTATGTAATGAAAAGAAGGAATAAGTGTTTCGCATTATTTTGCGCGATTTAACGGAGATTGCGGATTGTTATCGTACCGAGCGTTTTCGATCCGCCGTCGGGGAGTTCGCAGAAAATGCCAACGTCGCCGAGTATAAATCGTCGCCCGCGGATCGTCTTCGTCGATTTGATGGAAACTGCATAATACCGCGCCCGCAATACGTGCAGAGTTTAGCTCTCGCAATTTCTCGCGACGGCCAACTCGAGAAAACCCGGCTCTCTCGCGCACGACGTGTCGGCACGAACCATCGCAGTTTTCCGCGTAACGCCGAACACGCCGTGATTCAGACGATAACGATATCTCGTGTTTTGCAAATCCGACGGGCGCGCGTCCACGCTCGATGCGCGACCATGCACCGTTCTCGAAAGATCAATAAAAAGGCGCTGACATAATGCGTGTGTTTGCCTCGTGAGTTTCTATCGAACGCATATACATCATCCTACACTTTGCCGATAACTCGGATTAATCCTCACATGACACATATCCTGTTGGCGTTTTCGTCAAGGCGTTTATTTACATTCCGTAAAAGCGCCAGCAAAAATCGATGAAAAATTATGAATACACTTCAGTTTGTAGAGGATACAATCGTGTAAAAAAATGATCGTAAATTTTCTCACCTAAATATTTCATTTTGCTAGAAATATAAGCAAAATTTACGCACAAGTTTATATCTTTCCGGAAAATGAATTGAAAACAATTAGTACTTTCGGATTTTTTTGTCGATACTTGAATCTTTAAGAGAGAAAAAAAAATATTACACATTTCAATTACACGTTTCATCAGAAAAAAATATTACACATTTCTTCAGAAAGTATAAAATTACTTGAGTAATAAAAAGACATCATTTTTTACAAGGCAGAAGTAAACGTTTCCTGGAAAATTAAAGTGTATATGTACATATTCCGTTTATATCGACACGGACTCTAATAAATATCTTCTGACGTTTCTACTACTGACTGAATACTTCCGTTAGACTCAAAGTCCATCAACTTGATGAGATGACTTGATGAGATGATGAAAAAACAAGTTTCTTAAATGATATAATAAGAAATAATAGGTATAATATAACCAGAAATAAATAAGAGCTACTTATAAATTTTTCTTACATGTTATACGTGATGTGAAATGAGAACCAAAATATAAGAAAAAATTATCTAATCTTTATTTTACACTTTCACACTTCTGAATGTGGCACACTGGAGTAAAAAGCGACCCCAAAGCAACTTTGTCTTTTTCTTACATGATAAGTAATTGAAATGGCTTAATTACGTTTAAACCTAATATTCTTCCGAGCTAGAACTTCTTTAGCGCAGAAAACAAAAGTCTTCATTTCACTAATTTGCCAATAGCTTCCAATAGTAAAATTAAAAATCGGTTGAGATCGAAAATAACTTCAGTACGTCAGGATTTAAGCGCGATGTAGTTGAACGAAATTTCTTCAGTTCCATTCAACTTTAGACGTGAGAGAGTGTTAACGAGAATCCCGATGAACATAACAAAATCCTCTAAAATAAATTAAACGAAAATGACGTGGATCACGATCGTGAACGTCCGTTTCAGATACTTCGCAGACACCCTCGCTCACAATGAGAACGAGGGTGGAACGGCGGCTCACAATGGCCGGGTGGTCGAGCCGCAAGCAGCACCGGTCACTCAGCAGCCACCGCCGGCGCGATTACCGTCGCCGCAGATGACACAGGCTCATCCGGTCTCGATAACCTGCGCCTCTGGTACCACGACGGTACCCAACAACGGCGGCTACAAGGACCCGCAGTCGTACGTTCATCCGTAAGTCATCCAAGTCGAAAGCGGCGAACATGCCCGCGAGTCGCCGCTGTCGTCTCGAGACGAGAAACTCTAAAGCGTTTCTTCCAGACACGCGCTACCAGAAAGCCCACCAGACAGTGGAAGCGAGCCGCCATACTCGCCGCCGGGGCACAATGACACTCAACATGTGCACTCGCCACGTGAGTTCAAACTTGTCTTCTCACGTCGAATACCTTTCGCGAGAATTCTCGTGGAATTATAATTAGTACTGTCAATATGGTCCGGATATTTCGATATCCGGTTGATATTTATGTATTTGAATATCTGAACACTCATGTGCGCGAATGCCACCTATAAAATAATAACAAGTAAGTGATTACGTGTCTGCGATATATCCGTTTATTTGTTATCTGTTATCTTATTTGTTATTTTGTCATGTTTCATTTTATATTTTATATTTGCTGGAAAAATCAATAATTAGTAGTATTTGAAATTAACGAAATATTTGGTGGTTACCCTGATACTCGAAATTGACAGCGTTGATTGTAAGCCGTGATCTCGCCCCGTTGTCCGAACAGATCAAAAGGCGGCTCTGCAAGATATACTGCTGCATCATCAGAACAACCAGTACGCTCCTAATTTATTACCACCCTCGCCGAGAGCGTTGCCCTCGACGACGACGGACCCTCTGCTGTTGACACCGGTGTTGACGCCTCACCTCGCGCCAGGAACGCCGAATCTCCCGACCCCGCAGCAGATAGGACCACCGTTGGTGCCGCTGTCGCACGAGCACAGTCCGGCCGGCATCAATACGCTGTACTCTTCCCTGCAATCGGCCCCGAAAAAGAGGAAACTCAGTCAGGATGGTCTTATTCATGTTAAGCAGGTGTTTTCGCGTTTCGCTCGTGATCACGATCGAGATCGCGATCGGTTGGCCTTGATTTCTCACTTGCACTTTTGTCACTTCTCAAGGAACCCGAGCTGGGCACCGTGGAGCACAGTTGCAGCAGCAGCAGCGCGGTGCTGGACAACGATGAGGTCACCGACAGCAGTTACATCGATGCCAGCTACCAGTGCATTCGATTCCACCCTTTCCAGCAAACGTCTTGGCACTCTCTTTGCGACCACAATCTCAAGGAACTACCGGTGCCGCATTACCGAGTGGACGCCGACAAGGGATTCAATTTCAGCAATTCCGACGACGCGTTCGTTTGCCAGAAGAAGAACCATTTTCAGGTAAAATTTAAATTTAATTATCTTTTAAAGATTATTTTATTCAATTATTCGAAATAATTTCATAAGTGCCATTTTACGGACGTATCCTTTTATTTCAACGAGACAATTTTGGACATATGTTTTTTCATTTCTGACGTCGTCAAACAAGGCGATTGTTATAAATAAGCCTTAACGGACGGTATTTTTCAATCGTCGTATTTTTCAGATAACGTGTCACGCGCAGCTCCAAGGGGAGGCTGTATTCGTCAGAACTGGTGAAGGCCTGAAGAAGATCAGCGGCTTTCAGTTGCACTTCTACGGGGTCAAGGTGGAGTCTCCGTCGCAGACGATCCGAGTCGAGCAAAGCCAAAGTGACAGGAGCAAGAAACCATTTCACCCGGTGACGTGAGTCTCATGTCAATGCGCGACACACGAGTTATTCGTATAATTAGAAACTCTTGGATTAAGCTCTAGGACAGATATCATTACAGGGTCGAATTGGGCGGCGAACGCGTTACGAAAGTCACGGTTGGCCGCCTGCACTTCAGCGAAACCACGAGCAACAACATGCGCAAGAAGGGGAAACCAAATCCGGATCAGAGATATTTTCATTTGGTCGTCGGATTGCATGCCCATACTGCAGACCAAGCCAGTTATCAAGTGGTGGCTCACGCATCCGAACGTATAATCGTCAGGGTATGTGAATCAATGGCCAAATAATACCGAGACGCGAGATCTCGGCTCTCATGCCTTCACGTTGGCATTCCGTACAGGCGAGCAATCCAGGACAATTCGAATCGGAAGGCAGTGGCGTAGGTGCTGAAGGTGGGTGGCAGAGAGGAGCAGCGCCAGACAGCGTTTACCATGCCGGCAGGGTCGGAGTCAACACGGACAGGCCGGACGAAGCTCTTGTCGTGCACGGCAATATGAAAGTACGACATTTTTGGTTGCGTCCAGTCGGATATGCACAGAAAAAAAAAAGGATTAGTTGAGGATCCTTTGCTGCAGTCGTTTGATGACATTGGAAGCTGGATAACGCATGCCCAAGATTCTTGCGAAATGCGTTGAAATAAAAGGATATGTCCGTAAAATGATATTTCCAATCGATTGAGCAAATTTGTAAAATATGCTGAAAGTTTCCCTTTTCTCCGACAATTAATAAATAACCGTAAAATTAACACGACATGCAACTTTCCTTTTTAGCCTATCTTTCCTTGTTACGTTTCGTTACGTTAATTTTATAGCTGTTTGATTGTTGATTGATTGGTAAAGCAAAAGGAAAGTTTTCGGGTTTTAAAAGTGCTCCAATCGATCACAAATACCATTTTATGGGCGTATTCTTTTACTTTAGCATAATATAGCAAGAAATTTGGACGTAAAGGATTGTCTCGCTTCTGACGTTATTAATCCATCAAGATGGCTGTAGCGATGAAATAGGAACTTGAATGTGACAATGAATGAACCAGACACGTTTCGTTGAAGGAGACAGTATTTCTGGTTTTAAAAGCTACATTTGATTCATAAAAATCAGAAATCCTGTTTCCTTCAAAAACATATTCGGCCGTTCAAGCAGTCTTGTTTCTTTATACGTTTCCTAATACCAGGCACAAGATAATGATAAAAAAATATTGTTAAAAATATAATATATTGATAATAAAAATACTGTTAAATTCATCGTAGGTAACGGGTCACATCGTTCAACCTAGTGACGCGAGGGCGAAGCAAAACGTCCATGAAGTGGACACGCGCGAGCAATTACGAAACGTGCAACAATTGCGCGTTGTGCGTTATCGGTACGCGCCGGAATTCGCGCAGCACTCGGGTCTGGATGTCAAACAGGAAGACACCGGTGTCATAGCGCAGGAGGTGCAGCAAATTCTGCCGGAAGCCGTCCTGCCAGCCGGCGATATAATTCTGCCAAACGGCCAGAGAATTGAGAACTTCTTGGTGGTGAATAAAGAGAGAATATTTATGGAGAACGTTGGCGCGGTCAAGGAGTTGTGTAAGGTGAGATTCGCTGAGATCTTTCCTTCGTGCGATTAATAATACGCGTGAGATTTCATGCGCGCAAGCTTAGTGAACGACACGGTTTGTTGCAGGTGACGGATAGCCTAGAAACGAGAATAGATCAGTTAGAGAGAATAAATAAACGACTAGCGAAATTGAAAAGAGGTGATAGTTTAAAGAGTTCCATCAGCACAGTATCTAGTATATCAGGCAATAAATATTCATCTTCTATCAATAGTAAATCGTCCTTACATGGAAAAACGAAAAGGCTCGAGAGGGAGGAAGACCTCCTCTGCAGTAATAAATTTATTCAAATTATCATTGTTATACTTATCCTCATCATGGCATTTTGGTAATTATCCAACACGAGTTTCGAGCACTTCGATCATTTAGCTCGTCTCTTTGAGAAACATCGTAATTGATTCGTACTTCTACTTTCAGTTTGGTTGCGATGGCCACTTTATATTTCTTAGAATATCAAAAACGCAGCAGCATTGAGTGGTCCGCGATGGCGAGCAACGGAATGTTGGCCATTGGTCCGGCTCACCCACCCACCATGTCCACCACTCCTAATTACGATCCACGATACAATTCGTTACTACACAGTACGCTGGCCTCTTTGTACACCAAGCACGGTTCTTACACAAGAGGATTAGACGGTGGATTATCTGTCAAAAGTAATTCTCTCACCACACCGCCGTCACATACCAAACAGCAGCTGTATTCTCAAGAAATAACGTGGTACCCGATAAGTCATCCGGGTCCGCAGCCTAAAATTGAGAAAAATAAGTTAGTAAAATATATATATCTTTCTTGCAGTAATGTTATCACAAGACAGAAACGTTTCTAATAACTTGAGCTCAACATTGCATCGAATAATATTTTAGCGAGTTCCCCGGTAATTGGCTCAGTAGGAACGGTGCGGGTGCCGTGCCCAGTAACGTGGATGAAAACGAGCAAGCCTCGGACGTAGATCCTTCATCTACCAATAAGGGTCCGATACCTTTGGGAAGACCTCAGGAATGTCAGGCGCATTTTACCGAGTTCGGAATTCCATGTCGGGTACTTGGAAACTGATTCGAAATCACGACTATAGTTACTAGAGGAATATGCAAATATAACTTTATTATCTTAATTAAATAAAAATAATTATCTTTCAGATATACTGTTGCACAGAGATCATCAGACAGCATCAGGAAGATCCTTCTGATCAGCCTGATCATCCACCAGAGAAGAAATCCATTTGTAAGTTTCATATCTGCTCCCACGAATCAGTCGAAAGAAAAAAAAAAAGTATTTTCCTTTTTACTCACTATCATCTTCTTGAGATTACTAAAGAATGGGCTAGTAGTATCTTTACTCACACCGTACGAATTTTTTTACGATTTATTAAATACGAAAATCTATCGTTGTATGACAGACTTCATTCCATTTCAGCAGATCACCTGGAACAGCCGCTGAATATACATGAGGAGAAGAGAAAGATAAATAAAGGTTTTCAGAATGGTATTAGTCCATCTGATCCTAGTACTCAGACTCTCGTGAAGGAGGTATGGATTTTCATTTGAATCATTGCAATCTTATAACGTCATATCGAAGATATGATCGTGGAGTTAAAGATGCGTGTGTATCTTGCAGGCCAATTATAAATATTTGCATAAACGGGCGAGGCGAGAAACTGGTGGCGGCGATTGGGGGGAAGTGGCTAGCAACGCCGCCGGATCGTTACAGCCGGTACCCAGGCCGCAGTTATATGTAATTGCGAAAAATTTCAATACCTCTTTAGATCAAAGGTACTGCTTCCCGATGTCGCCGGATACGCCCAACAACATCAGCTGCACCGTGCCTTTGTCGAAGCATATGCCGGATACGTATTTAACGTTACATTTTGTGTAAGTTGTGTGTGCTTATGAAGTATATTTTTCACATTTTTCTACAACTACGATTTTTCTTCAGTGGCACGCTCTTCTGGCAGATCGTGCAGCAGTGCCCTTTCTCACCGAACACCGGCATCGACGAAATGTCAATGCTGTGCAACCCGAACTACAACGTGCAGCAACAAAGTCAGTTCATCGGAAGTAACAATTCACCAGGTGAACAATCATTCCCCCTTGACGTCGCTCATTACCTCAGGAAGACTTTGAAGTTTCGAATACCTACGATACAACCTCAAGAGGTAAGTAACATATTGGTATTTATTTGCGTGTACTTATTTGTGTGTACTTCTATCTTTTTAACTAAGAAATATTTTCATTATCCAAATATACATTTAATGGCCGTATTATTCTGTTGCAGAATATTTGCAAGAGCAAACATGGCGTTGATTATTTGGAATTTACACTATACTTTTATCGGGACTGCGAGGAGCAGTGAATCTTCTCTCATTGTACAGCGCACTCGTAGGACACTTCTTAGCGACACGTTTCTAAAAGTCTAACGACAAAAGCTAGATTTTCCATTCTATTTAAGAGAAAAGAAAAAGAGCCTCCGTGCCTTCGTAATCTGCCGTTTCTGCTTTCATAGTTTACAGTATACTTGTATTTTATACGTCATCGTACCGCATTACGTAATAATATTATTTACCGATATAAACGTATCAACACGCATGATTTCTAACTCCGGATAATGCGTGTAACACTCACGTGTCATCTTACGGTGGAAATTTCTTACGGCTGGAAATTTCTTTAGGTATCGTATGAACATACGCATGCAATATGATTGCTTCGTTCGCCACGGGATCATAGCTAGTAATAAGGACAAACGAACAAATTAGCAATAGCTGATGCACTGCGAAAGACCACGGGTGCGAGAAGCGATTTTCTCATTTTCTCATTACATTGACCGGGCGAAATCTCAGAAATCAACTTTGTATCCGTCAACGTGCTGCATCTTTTCCAATTGTGTTAACGAATTCCCGAGAAGCCGATTATACTCGAGATCTAGCCGTTTTGCGATGTGTTAATTTTTGATACTGATTTATGGATGACTCGTTATATAAAACATAATAGCTGAAGCTGCTGATGATTGACGATGACATCTTCGACACTTGCGAAGCTGAATAAGCTCATTGTCAAAAGATACGTCGCACAAGGCATGGTAGCGTTTAAGTTGTAAAAAAAGAGTGTCTCTTCTATAAAATGAACTTCTCTTTACAATTGTGTACAAACAACGTAATATCGAGTATTTAATGTCGTAATATTTTACGCAGATATATCGTTACCCAAATATGACAATTACCGTTGATTTTTAATAAGTTATTTTTACTTCGAATATCTCATTCGCACAGTACAGTTCGTCGAGGCAACTAATTGTTTTAATATTTTTATTTGCAATACCGCTTGTTTATATTGAACCGTATTATAGAATTGCGAGTTCCTAAAAATATTGTATAGTAAATGTTTATCATATAATATAAAAAAAAAAGTTATCGTATATGTGCACACATACTTTGCCACACTTGCTCTACAACAAACGGTAGAAATATATACGCATGGCAGCTTAATATTAGAGCAGCTATTAGGAAACAAATACTTCTGATTGTGCAAACATGCTGATTTGAATTTCGTATAACAATAATGGCTATAGACGCGTACTTTTATTGTATTAACATGTGAATCGTGTAATGATTGTAATGTCAGGACGAGGAACAATCTCCAAACGATATGAACGAACGATAAGAAAAGCCTTGCCGTCCACGCGCGTATTCTGTATGGGAGAAAACGTTTTTACAGAAACATCATAATTTATCGATCGATTATCTGTGTACCAGATAATCTGTGTCTATACTCAAAGCTCAGTGCACAAACTTGTGATGTATTGTAGAGAAATTGAAATTTGGATAATTATTAGCATATACATATCTTATATAATATATAGGAATTGTATAAATTATACTTTATTGTACAGTAATATACATTTAATTATATGATTATAATATAGCAGATTAATATAGAGCGTTGCTAAATGATATATTGGCAAATTTTACTTATGGATTCGATTTATGTTGCGACAGTATACTCACGTAAAAAATCTCGTTTAACATTGAACACTGGAGACAATTGTCAAACGCGTCTGACAGGGTATAAAATATCATAATAATTGCGATACATGCAAATGAAAAAAAGAACAAAACGGAAAGATGTAGAGACAGAGAGATATATATAAAGAAGTTGTTATTGTGGGATACGGGAAACCGATTCGCGTTTTCCGTCTATACGCGCATTTGTATATTTCGAATTTTTCTTAATGCGTCTGTAATTGACCCTTTATTGTTATTTAATATTATTTCTATGCTTTAATTTTAGCGTATAAGCTGTTATTCTATTGTATTATGATTTTTGTATCTTAGCGTGTGAGAAACTATAATCTAATAATATTATAAAAGTAGATAAATGTATTATAATTATGTATAGTAATAAGATATATCGTATATAAGTAAAAATATTTTTAAGCCCTACTCTTGCGCATTCTCTTTGCGAGTAATAAATTTATATTCATAATTACATTGTTTCCACGATGATTCATTCATCACTTTTATTATTCTAAGTGACTTCAACTATATAATAATAAATATATAATACGATATATACAAACAACATATGTAATTTTCATATAAATTATATTATTTGAAAAGAACTTGTGTGCAAATATGTATAAATGGAGACAAATTTGATCCGTTATATATAAAATTGGGGAAAGGAAGGGGTGAAGTGATTAAAGTTTCTCTTGGCAGTTTTAGGATCGAATGATGGGACAATATAAGTATAAATGTACAAGTTAGATATTTTTTTGTACACGTAATATATCGTTCTAATAAAAGTAGGCTCAAGCGATTATTTATAAACGCACATTTATTCCAGTACCGGTAAATACATATTCAGTACATATTGCTGTCAAAGCAACAAAAGTTCGAAGTCTAAAAAAAGAAGAGAGATATCTACATATATACTCCAGAATATTTATATCAATGACGGTGTCTGTTGGGTCGAATTTTGCTTATTTCAGTTATCTCCCGTATTTACATATCAGTATAAAACTCTCTTTACATTATCTAAGGAAATAATAGATTGCTCTAGAATTCTGTCATGATCGACATAGATCACAAAAGCGCGTCGGAAATCTACTTATGTATATTTAAGCTGTATTAAGGAGCTTGCAAAGAAATGTTATGAAGAAATAAGCCATAGCAAACAGTATTATACATATGTAAATGATGTACATGTGTACACTCGATGTCAGAACGGTTTAAACGCTTCTTCTTCAATGCAGTTCGGGAAAAGGTGGTCGATAGTTCAATGAGAGAATTTGTTTTTGATATATTCCCAGAAATTAAGTTCGTTCATTGGACTCTAGTATCGATTGCGTTTTCAACTATGTCGAAAGAACAAGCGTTGAAATCGCGTTTTGAAATCGAGCGTACAACAGACACGGAGAATAAAAGAATTATCGATCACACTTTATATTGGATGGATACTCATAAAGGAATATATACAATCCACATATAAAATTGAATATAATTTACAAATTCATTCACCTATGTATTACGAACAACGGCAGATTCAATATGTATACATCACGATAGAGATAAAACGATACAACACAATCACTTAATACCGTCCCGTATGAATTATTGTCCTACTACTTAACGACAAAGATGTATAATGTATTTTTTTACCTATATTTGCACATAGAAAATCGTCCTCTTTAGAATATGTTCTGCATTGTATAGAAAATTATATACCGCGACACCTTACACAAATTGTAACATATATAATATATATATATATATATAAAAAAACAGGTAATATCTCTCCAGACAGACGAAATGCGAGCGATTGACTGCGTATTGGGTGGGTTTCTGAAATACTCTCTATATATAACAGCGCAGTGTGTTGCAATTAAAATATATATTGAAATCATAACATCCGTTTTAAGATAAAGCGTGAGATATCTAAACAACCAACACGCGTTGTATCGGCAATTTACAGTCGCTTGAATACGTATATCCCTTTGTCATGTGTTATAATTACACTTCTTACAAGTCTCTATTGAAATACGTCGTATATCACGTATATCTGAAGAATATCAGTTTTATAAATATAAGCCTCGTAATTCTTTTACCAAGAACGATTTATCGTCAACTACTATGGTTCTTTTGTTCTATGGTTCTTTTGTTCTATTTTTTTTTCAATTACATTACTATTACCGCGGCTACTTCTCGAAGTCTCGCTATTTTAAGCGATACAAAAGAAAAATTTACACATGAACCTAACGTTACTTTATGCATAGACTTTATCACACCTTAAGTAGCGCTGACGTATCATGTCTCTCTCTCTCTTTTTTTTTTTTTAATCAGTTATTGCACCATTGTAATACTTTATTCGCATAAAATACTCGAAACGGATACGTATACCACGAGATCATTATCATATACATTCGATGCTTCTGTGAAAAAGAATCTGGTATTATTTCTCCCGTTTGTATTCCCTCAGTTCCTCCGATGATTCCTCGCGAACAGCTAATACCATCCTTAACATAAGAACGGCGAGTAATTTGTCTAAAGGATCCATGAATCCTCGTTGTATCCATTTTGGTATAGTCGTGCGCGCGTGAGAGAATCCCAGTTTTTGCAGGATGTAATCTATGCCGTAAGGTTCTATACTTTTCCCGGCCCACGAGAGCAGCCTGGATGAAAACGAAAGAGACGACGGTTATCGCCGATTTCGCCGGCAGCGTGCGTGAAGCAACGTGAAGTTACTTGAAGAGTTACAAACGGCAAACCCACCTCACTGTCGGCTCCAAGTGCCAGGTCTTGCATCTGTACGATCGCCAGTCTTTGATGAACATCTCGGCCGGGTCGAACTGTTTGCGCTTCTTCTCGTCTTCGGAAGTGACGGAAGTCACGTTGGACGCGTTGGCGGTGCTCGCGCTCTTCCTCTCCGGCGGGTCGGGACTGTGCGCTCGGGCGCCCATGCTCTGCATCGTATGCTGTAAAGAAATCATTTCACACTCGAAGTTAGAGAGACGGAGAGGAAAACGTTTATTTAGTTCTAGCAGCGTGTGTTCTGAGAACACAATCTAAAAATACTACTGCGCAAGTAAATAGTTTCGTGTGTTTTGACACTGACTTACAAAAAGGAGAAAAATAAGGAAACGAAATAGTACGATATAAATAATTCGAACTAAGGTGAAAATAAAATAAAATAAAGACATAGTTAGAAGGAAAGAGACTCGAGATCTTACCACTCTTTCCTTTTCTTTCACATACGACGTGATGAGATCGTGCAAGAAGAAGAAGGCTTCAGCGTCCACGGTGACGAAAATGTGATCCTCGAATTCCGTTATGAAGCTGCACTCGACTAATGGTTTCTCACCTGCAAATCGGAATGGATAGGATACAACAGTGTCACTGGGACATACCTTTCGAAGCTGAGCACAAACTTTCATACTACGTTCTTCTTTTAGTCACACTAACGTAGCGTTAAATACCGCGCGTACACGTAAATTCTCGGACAAATCTGCCAAGTAACAACTAATTCTTCATGCTTTCACATCGACAACGCCGCGACAACATCGACAATGGACGCGATTATGTCAAACAACAATGGGCCCCTACGCAAAAGTATACTGCTATTTATATTGCTATTTCGTGCAAACAGTCATCTCAACGTAAAGTCTTCCTTCTCGCGTTCCGGACTGAGCAAAAGAATTCCGTCGAACTGCAATATCGTCAGACACCGATGTCGCCTAAGCGTCTAATCAACACCTGAAGCGTACTAAACAGGCTTCTAATACACCTCTTACTCTTTTCAATAGAATATATAAACTTTGCTCCATACTTACTATATAAAATATGCTTAGGAAGTCCTAAAAATACACGAAAGAACCGATTGCAGAATTGGCGTAATAAACGAACGTGTGATATGTTTTGTGTTTGAAAACAATTCAACTTAGAAGCGCTTGCACAGTAGACAAATTAAATTGCATTTTTCGGTAAGTTTCGCGCAACGCATCCCATATCTAATAGGAAAATCTGTTCTCCGGTAATTTTCAGGACATACATTTTCCTACTGAATATGAAATGCGTTGCGAAACTCATCGAAAAAAAATGTTGGAACTTTTAATCTACTAACTATATGTGTGTGTGTGTGTGTGTGTCGACGAGATATACATTTACTGATATAATTCTATACGTTTCCAAATCAAATTACCATAAATAAATTCATTACACGCAGTAACGGATTTAACATGTCGAATCGTGTAGGAAACTTTATCGGCGATAGACTTCGGTACGGACAAGCGAGTGATATTGCGCATCGCATAGAGATGAGAGATTACGCTTGAGAGATTATACAATATTCATGCACACACGTACCTATGACATCCGGTGTTCGGGCAGTTTGCAGGTGCTCCGTTTTCAGATGTAACTGCATCGACGGCAAAGCGAATATCACCTCCCGCGTGTGCGAATGTTCCTGCAGTTTGCTGGACGATGCGGACGTGCTTCTGCCGCGTGTTGTGCTACCAGCGTCGGCTGTATTGTCTACTCGGTCTCTCTCGACGCACGGAAATCGGTCTACCGCTGAAGTATATTAAATTAAATTTATATTTTATATTACATATTAAATTAAACACTAAATTATATATATATATATATATATATAGATTTATCAAATATTTATAAGATAATTTGTGTAAGAATTCGCACCGTCGATCTCACTACTGGCGAACGCATAATGGAACCACTCTTGCAGAGACTTGAACTGAGGCGGAAATAGAACACTTCGACTTAATCTACAGACGGTTGCCATGGAATGATGCCGCGCGTGCTGTTCTTGCTGATGGCCCAGGCTGATGGTTAAGGTTTGCACGACGTGAACGTCACACGTGTTAGGCGCTGTAAACGAAGGAGAATGAGAGATCGCATGTATAGTACCTTCGGTGCTGGTAAGCACGCGACTGAGTGAGAATTAAGTGCTATGCAACACGTCACAATTACTTTCAACACTTGGGATCTCCTGAGCCTCTGTGGCGAAACTGATGCAGGGTTCCTTCAGCGAGAACAGGGCCCAGCTCTTGCTCTTAAAATTAATCCCGTGAAAACAGGCTAAGCTAATGTTGGAGCCGTGGAGCTCCATTGTACCACCAAGGACGGTACCGGTTGACGGTAGGGAAAACCTTAAGCTTCCTAATTGAAGACCGGCTACCTGAGCCAACACTCTCTGCCAGTGTCTATGATGTCTAGCGTCTGATATCGCAGTCTGGTTTAAACTCCACGGGCCTGTAAACGGGCGTTTAAATGAGCGCCCTCGTCGCAATGGCGCATGCGCATGATTATCCCGTGAGCTTGAACTAACCGTCAGCGGCGGACCTCTTCTTCTGTTGCCTTTTCTTGAAACTGCTGCTGTTCATCCTCTGATGCTTCGGCTGCAGTGAGCTGAACACGCGTTTGCTGCTCTTGAATTGCTGGCTGAAGAACTCGTCGAGCTTGTAAAACATTTTCAATAGATCGGCCGTTGTCGATTTGCTGATCATGATCTGCAGCTGATCCCAACCCAGATCTCCGTGCATAAAAATGATCGCGGGCCTGTGCATCGTTCGATCAAACGTATCAACGCGTTGTTCGTCGACAGTGATGTTACTGTCTTCCTTCTTAATTGTGAAAGTCCTGTATTCCGTTAAAACTAGTCAAGAAACGTACCTCCTAGTCGGCATAAAGGCATCTCCGCCGCTGCTGCGATTGATCTTCCACTCGTCCCTCAGAGTAACGTCTAACGAGGACACCCGAGACATCAAGACGCTCGTGCCCATGTAGTCCAATCGCAATTCCAATGCGAATAACTTCAAGCCCACAGTATGATCTGGCTCTGTTCCGGGTTCTTCTCGGATATGTACTACAAAAAAAAATGCAAAAAAAACACGTTATCGGCGGGTTATCAAGTATCGTAATCATTTGTTCATGTATTGAGTCACATACGCGACTGTTGTTTGAAATTATTATTTTCGGCTGAGACGATATTTTTCTTACAATATATATATATAAATTAATTCTGAGGAGATTTAATGGGAATTGCATATGAAAAAATAATTGCAAGTGAAAATTCGTTTAACGTAGAAAGCTGATTCACCGAGTGCGTTTGTCCGAAGGCTAAAGGAATTTAATTCGCCACGGCGAATACAAAAACGTAAGTTATAAGACGCAAGACAAATTGACCAACCATAGTTGTAATCGACTATTCTTCTTACGGTCCAATAAGAATGACCAGCATTCTATATCTCTTTAGTTTGCAACCTACCACAACCAACGTAAATAGACAAATCTGTCATTGACATGATTACTTACTGTAAGTATCGATTCTGCTCAGCTCAATTGTCCCACCAACGATACCACCTTTCGCGTCCAGGCTCGATCCCCCTAGACCGATGCCTATGTAGAGATTTTTGTGTCCCGTGCTACCGATGGACAGTCTTCCGTCCGATCTGAAGTCCTTCGTCATCCAGCTGACGTTACCCATCACGTTACCCATGTTCATGTGCACGTTCAGGCGGGTAAAATTCACCGCGAACAGCACCAGCGTCTCCCACGCAGACTCCCTCAGCTTGATCTCAGACGAGATTTGCTTGTCCGTGGTGAAGCTCCACCCTCTTCCGATATCTAAACGTGACGGTAACATTAAACGTAAGCTCCCGGTCTAATAGAGTCGTCATTTTGCGCGAATAACGCTGCGTAACGAGGGAAGTACCTTTCAAACGCGCGGGTCTCGGCGCGTCATTTTCCAAGCTCAATTTCAACTTGTCCCTGTTCAACACGGGGCTCCGTTCGGGCGCGCTCTTGGACAATGGGTCGCACACGTGCCTGTCGTAATGTTTTAATAGTGAACTGCCCATGACCGCCTGATGCTCTTCCTGGCTCAACGGCGGGCTGCCGTCTCCTTCGGAATATAAAGCGCCTGAACTCAGGTCTCCGAGGAATAAGCGTCGCACTATGCTGCGCCGGTACCAGGCCTTCGGGAAGGCCAGGATCTCCGTCAGTCGGCGCATGTCGTACTTGAAGGAGGCGGATCCGATATCGATGATCGCTGAAAATCAACGTCAAGAGTTATCATAAGAATTAACTTAGACAAATGTACGTGTGTACGTAATTGTAGCGAACCGCTGCAAGTTAATTTGTGATCCTTTCACAATTTTTTTCATTATTTTCACTTATAGATGACACATCCCTGAGATAATTTTGAGAGGAAAACGGCACTTATATGCAAAATTGCCGAATAAAAGTGCCTCGGGGGGATCTTACAGAGATACAAATAAAGAAGTCTGGATTTTTTTACACGACATACATACTTGAAAATCGTATGACGGCACGGCTGGTATCCGAGAGCTTCTTGAGCTGCTCGCTTTGGAAGTTCAGTTTCCTGCTCCTCGACAGATGAAACTTGACGAACTCCACGTTGATGCTCAACGAGTCCTTTCTCTCGCTGTCCGACAGAGGCGACCATTGCGCTTCCTTCAGGCCGGTCTTCTTACCGCCGCCGTACGGGTGAAAGATGTAAACGGAAAAGTCCGCCAAGCAACCGGTGACGGATAACCCACCAATGGCTGAGCCAGCTTCCTTGCCCGTTGTTTGCGCGTTCATTTGCGACTTGAACTCCCTGAACTCGATTAGCTCCTCCTCCGCCCGTTTAGACGAGAACACGATGTCGAGGGACGGCAGTTGCAGCATGCATTCCACTCGCGAAACTGGCAAGCACGAGAATCTGCAACAAGGCTCAAGTTTACCGTCCACAGGTCGGATTTACGCGAACCAACGTCGGTACGTCGGCGAATCTTTTACCTGAACGTAGACGGCTGCATGTGGAAGTACACTATGACGTCGACCGGGAAACTGGCGTATACGTAGTTGCTGCTGGCGGCGGTGGCGGCCCACGAGGTGTCCGTGTTTTCCAAGAGAAAGCCGGCGTTCGTCTGCGCGCTGCTCTGGAAATTGTTCTTGCTCGGGATCGGTTCTAATGTCTGCTCCAAGAACTCGAGGATGTGAGGGCTTATGATAGTCTCCTCTGGAATACTTTGCAGAGTCATCCAGGCGAACAGGCTGGCCTTCTTGGTGCTGGATTTCCTGAGCACCGTCATGGTGATCGGATTCAACAGGCTGTTCTCGGCGGACACGCGCGGAGACAGCGATTCCTCCGGCAGAGTTTTCGATTCGTAATGAACCTGGGAAAAATAATCGATGATCGTCGATGGGCGACGGCGTACGGACGACGTTAAATCTCACCTTGACGTCTAAACCGGGAATATGAAATATCGTTAAATCTACTAAAGGCACACTTGTATGCTGCAGGTATCTCAATCGGGACGTGCTAGTTGCCGAGGATTTCTCCTTGCTATTTAAGTGTTTCCTGCTGCTGCTGGGACTACCCGGTTGAAACTCGAATGTACCGCCCGAACATGATCTCTCTTTCTTCATTCGGCTCAAGCTGTAATGACAGGAAGAAACAATACGTTGTGAATGGTGCAATTTTTTGCTTCGGAAGGAGATCGTCACGAAACGTAATTGAGCACCGTGAAGTTACAGCGGTATAATTGACATTTCTGCATACTCACAGTTTAATCTCGTCTTCCCTCCCTGGATCTTTCGTGTGCAGCACGCACTTGCCGCTGTTGATCAAAACTTTGACGTCAAGCTCGAAATCTATGTTGGGCTCTTGAGCCTTCTGAGACGTGATGTACGGCGACGATGTCGACGACGCTTGCTCCTTGCCGAACGAATCGAGTAACGGTGCACTACGAGGAGATGATAATAAATCACACTTAGCACATTTCATCAAAATGCATGTAATAATGCTTTCATAAATCTATAAATTAATGAAAGCTTTTGTAAATGATCGTAGAGATACATAGACGTACTTTCCCTCCATACTGTCGTAACTAGACGTACAACTGATGTCCCTATTCTTCTTCCTCAATTCGACTCGTTCCCCTTCTATCTCGATAGTTTCGGGCCACTCTAACTCTCCTTCTGGTAAACTCAAGTCAGAACCGGCGCTCGGTAGAGACGATTGCCTAGTAAACGATACTTGGATACTTAATCTGTATTTATTTTTCTCTTATTGCTAACGCATTTACTTTTTCGACGTACCTGCACATCGTGTGCGTGTCGCTGAAGGTGACCCTTGGCCCACCGAGCCCTCTCACACGCAGGGAAGCCGACCTGAAGCGACGATTTATGAAAACTTACAAATCTTACAAAACTTCCGATGTACAATCGAAATAAAATTCGTGTAAATTTATGTAATAAGAGCCGACATAAACTCTAAAGTGAGCGAACAAAATTATTTTTGGAAGATTCGGTTAGAGCCGCGATTTTAAGTTTAGGAAATGGATATATTTTGAAATAGTAAATTAAAAAAAAAAAAGCGTGAGACGGCATTTACCGACTGGGGCCGCTTCTAGGACTGCTTTCGTAGCTGGCCGAATTCGCCGAATTAATCTCCGTATTCACGTCTTCCGGGCTTTCCAACTGGTGCTCCGGTGTAGGCGAGGGTACGATGAACGATCTCGAGCGGTAAGCGCTCGTTTTACTGCCGAGGCCCAATTTACCCTTGATACCGGAAGCTTTGACCGACTGCCTTCTCAGCTTCTGAATCATATCCCTGAAGAGCATATTTTAAGAGTTAGAACGCGCATAACTGCGAAGGGGATTGTTTCGCGACGTACCTCCTGAAGTCCTTGAACACCATCGCTTCCAGCTCATGCAGACGTTTCATTTCTTGCTCGATCGTTCCGTGCGAGGCGCCCAATATTCGCAGGTCGTTTATAATTTTAGCCTGTTCGTTCATTTCCTTCTCTATCAGTTTCGATCTCTTCTTCGCGTCGAGGGTGGGATCGAAGATAAACGCCGGCAGACTGTCGGTCCAATTCTTCGATTTTTTCATCAATATGCTTTCCTATAATTACGCGCGCAATCGTAATTTAGACGAGACGTGTGAATAAGCTTCACCGGTAAGTCTACGAAACGGAAAATGAGGGAAGAGCGAAATTTACAAAGCACGAAGCGAAGCAAAAAATTGTATAATTCAATGTGTTATATTCAGTTATATATGTACGCTTTGTCCACGTTAAACGTTACTTACTTAGACGTAATGAGAAATTCGCACGCAAATAAAAATTAACCGAACCATACTTTTCTCTTAACCTGGCTAGTGCTATTATCTGGCTGATCGGCGTCGTCACTGTCGTAATCTGGAGGTATGTGAATGTCGTCTTCCTCCTCAGATCCGGTCAACATTGTTAATGTGTGCCCAAGAGCCGACAACTGTTGTCCCACACTGACATCGAGGTGGATGTCAACTCCCTCCATTTGCCATTGAACGTTTAAGATCCACTTTGCATTGTCTGTAAGAAATTCATCATTACTAAAGTAATTCCAAGCAAATAACTAACATGTGTAATCAACATGTTTATTAAAAACTACCACATCGTACCGGACTTGTCTTGTTTCTGCGCGATGGTCCTGCTGCAAACTTCGTAAGTGCCCTCCGACACTACGCACAAATTCATTATATTGCTGTCAGTCATATCCGGCTTCCAGTCGTCCAGAGAAGTTTCGAAGTCCTCCGCAAACCTCAAGCACAATCCGACAAATCTATAACAACGAAGAATATATAATTAATATAATTAATATTTAGTAATCGACGATAAAATTCATTCATATTAACACGAAAACGAATATAATTAAGGGAAGAAAATGTAAATATTATGAATTACACTGCGGACAAAGTGATCGCGCACACCTACCTTCCTTTGCTGACTAAACTACCGCTGCTGCAGGCGGATATGCTTGTGTTTTCGAGCGTCACCACGACTGCGCCTCGCGATTCCCCGTCGTAGAGGCCTCGGTTCATCCTCCAATTGTTCGGCGGTAAGGGATTCAGCGGCAAACATATGCCCATATCGTCGACGGTCAATTGCAGGAACAATGTTCCCAGGTGCGGTGCGCTGAGCTGACTCGTCAGCTGCCCGAACGGGACCTTCTCGAATACCTGCTGAGTGGCGGTCAGCACCTCCTTGTTCAAGTTCGACCGCTTTTCGTTCCAGTATTCGTACGCGTTCTTGTAATTCAGCCACACGAGTATGGCTTTGTCGATCGCCATCGGTTGTATGTAGATTAACGGCCGTTTCAGGGTGATCAGAACCACCTCCTTGTCTTCGCCCTGGACCATCTCCTCTTGAAACGCATTTCGCAGTCCTATTCTGGTGTTGAAAAAGGCGAACTGCTGGAACTCGGGCTCGACCTCTTCGAACAGAACGTTCTTCAGCAACTGGCCCAGGCTCAGGTTGATGTCCACTTGCGCCTTGCCGAACAACTTCATGTAGGGATTCGGTTGAGTGGCGCCCGAGACGTTTTGCACTCGGTTGGACAATTGGAACTCCACCGCGCCGGTTTCCAGCCGCACCGCTGAGTTCGTCGGAGTCGTTGCGGTCAGCTGAATCCTCTGTGAAGAGACAGCGTTAGCAACGGGGCGTTCCGACGATTCAATGTAATACGGAATACTTCAATGAGAGATTCCTTCACCTTGATACGTATAATTAACGAGAACAAGATTCGCTTCAACGTCGAGCTGTTCGACTCGTCGTCCTCGAGCCACAGGGGCACCGGCTTCTCGCCCCCGTAAACCTTCTGCACCACTTCGTTCACCTCCTTCATGAACACTTTCTGCACGAACACCAAATGGTTTAAGAGATCCGTCGTCAAGGAATGCTCGAACACTCCGATATCAGCAGTCGCACTGAGGTAGCTACCCTGCCGCAATACGACCCCATCTGCGAAACGGAGTCAAGAATTCTACTCAAGCTACGTTCACGAAGACACGATCATTGAGTCCACATCAGACTGATGTCGTTTTCTACCAAGATCGATTGAACTTTAACTTGAAAGTTTGAGCCTTTATCTGGAGATAATATAAACTCGGGTTAAGATCTAATCGACGTTGGTGGGAACAGACATAAGGGTGATAGTCCTAATGAAATAAATAGCCTAATACGGGCTTTAAAAGCGAAAGTTTCGCATTGTTCACCTGCCAGCTTGCTGTCGTTCAAGCTGCTGCTGCCGTCTTGAATGTACTCGGCCGAGACGTGCACTTTCGGCAGCTCAATGCTGGCTTCGGACGGCAGATTCGCCTCCGTCACTTGCAGCTTCGTCGTGAAACTCAGATTGTGATGCGGCAGGTCGATGGTGAACTTAGCCTTGCTACCGGTTATGCCGGAACTGTTCACCTGATCCATCTTGTACTGCGCCTGGAGGGACGGTAACAACGCCGCGGTGATGCTCAGACTCTGAAGTATAATGTGAAACTGCATGACGATAGGTTCCAAGAGGCCGGACACCGCCTGCGGCTTTTCCACGTCTACCGAGGGGGCCGGCGCGTAATGATGCGGGCTGCCCGGAGCAGCTGTATCCACCTCGTCCTGCTGTTGTCCTCGCGACATTCTCGACGATGTCCTGGTGACTCGGAGCTCCTACGAGGTAAACCTGTTTCGTCGCGCGTGTCGTCCTTGAAGGAGAATCGGGAGACTTTCACGTACCTGCAAGGTCGACGACAGCTGCTTGCTGCCTCTGGTCATCATTCCGTGCAAGGCCACAGGATGCTGAGGTATATCGATGTTCACGGCGCCGACGGTCAACAGGCCGCTGTTCTTGTCCTTCTGGCGTCTCGTGATGCTGGAATACAGAGCCTGGGACTTGCCGACGGTGACCTTCACAACCGTCTGCTGGCTGGGCGCGACACCCTCCAGCAGGACGATCATGGTCCTCCCGATTTGCCCGGTCATACTGCACTCTAGACTCGCGGGTCGCGACTTCTTCCGACAAGTCAGGCTGGCGTGCAGACTGGTGATCTCCGCTTCGAGCTTCAAACCGCTCAGAGTAGCCAATAACCTGGTCCTGTGGATCCGCGCGACGCCGAAGATGATCAGCCGCGTTCTCTCGCCCGTCACAATGTCTGCGAATCAAAGCGACGTCTGATTGTCAGTGCTGGAGACGAATATGTTGATATATAATCATTTATTATTAAGTATACAAGACAAAACAAATATTCTCCTCTTTTGAAAAAATAATAAAATAGTAAATAACTAAAATAGAATAGTAAGTGGAAAAAGTAACGAAATAGAAAAAAATAATAAAACAGAAGAATAATAAAAAGCAAATTACATTTGCAAGATTCGCATATAAAGAATAAAACAAAAACTAAACTACAGACACTTCAAAATAAGAATTTATTTGATCCAACTCTAACTCTAAATCCGGATTTATATAATAGGTGTAGTAAGCCCTCAGCTTTTTGCTCTAAGCGTTAAATTGTAATTTCTAGCAAAAAGCATTCTGATACTCACTTAACTCTCTGGACGGAGGGATAGGCGTCGAACTGTTCTCATGCAAGCCTTTCTCGACGTCGGTCTCCTTGGTCTCGTTCAAAATCTCGTACTTCCTGCCACTCTTGTAGTGCTCCGCCGCATCCGCGGGTATCGAGAACCGGTGAGTGATGGTTTTCGTTTCCGGGCGAGTCGCGTAGAGATCCAGCAGGTAGTATATGGTCTTCCAGCAACGCGGCGTCAAGTGCGCGCTGTCTTTGCACTTGTCCGACAGCACGGTGAACTTGTCCAGTCCGGATCCGCTGGGGCTCGCCCCGAAGCTCGGGGTGATGACGCCCTCGCTCAAGTTGATGTAGCCCTTCACGCTCTTGCCGGTGCTGCGCAGTTTCTGCGCGAAACTCTGCGGCCGAGACCGCACGGTCGCGCCTGGTATCTTCGACTGGTTCGGCTCGAAACTGCTGCGGAGCAACGGTGCGTCTACTTTCTTGCCGCCAACGAGGAACTGCTCTTGCAGGTCGGACGCTAAAATAATATCGTTTCATCGATCACACCCTTAACCGATTACATAATTCTACAATCGTATTTTACTAAATTACATACAAAATACAATTGTCTAGCGAATTGTTCGTACGGTCAATGAAGAGCTGATCAAACGGGGTAAAAGATATGCCTATTTTATATTACATTTATATACCGTATTTTTTGTGCTTTCAATTACACCGGTCGATCAATCGCGGTCGACTATCGCGTCACTAATTGTATCTATTTTGAATGTTAATTTGTCCTATTTACGTATACTTACTTGACGACGAGCCGTTCTTCGCAGCGGTATCGCTTACGATTATGTTGGTGTTGCGTTTCCCCTCCGGCTGTTGTTCCTTCAGCTCCATTTGCGTTTCCTTCACATTCTGATACATGTTGCTTATCTGATGTAGCAATCTGAGGAGAGGCATGTTCACTTGTTGGCTGATGTAGCGGATATTCAGACTGATGTTCACTACCGTGCTGGTGTGCTTCTTCAATTGGCCTCTGGATATATACAAGACGTTCTGTTTCTGTATCATGTCGTCCACCGTCATGTCGGCCATCTTCTTAACATCTATATCTATGCCGATTCTTTCGCACAAGAAGGCCGGGGTCTCCGGCGGTATGTCGAGGTAGAACTTCGAGTTGTTTCCCTTTCTCGCTTGATACTTGTTGTCTGCAAGTATTAAGATAAAAGAGCGTCACTTTGCGGAGGATCGCTTTGAGAAATATCCCAACATACGCCCGATCCTATTGCAGGCTTACTTTTCTTCTTATCCGTTACTTTTCCAAATTCGCTCACGACTATGTCGATGCGCATGGTGTCCATACTGCCGACGAGAGACAAATTCGAGCCTAACGAGTCCAAGGAAGACATATTGTTTACGTTTCCCGATCCAATGACGGATAACATCTGCTGCGGCATCACTGACAAGGATGACAGGAGCGGCTCGAAGATCAGATGCGCGTCCAACAATCGCAGAGAGTCTTTCATAGGATAGAGGAAGGCGCCGCTTTGAATGTCGGAGTCCTCGGTGTCGTCGGTAGTCATGGTATTGATCTTCGAGTCCTGAAAGAAGAGAAAAGGATTGATTTCACACTGGAATATCGTTCTGTTCTTGCAAAGATAAACAGCGCCTCTTTAAGTGTACCTTCATAGACTTTTGCTCTGTGCGAAAGACCTGAGTAGACAAGAACGAAAACGAGGATGAGCGTGTGAATTTGTCAAGTGTTCGCATATCACCAGACATCTCGAGTCTCGCGTTTCAACTTGGAGGAATTGCGATCGGACTTACCCAATTCCCTTTCAAGTTTCCTTTGTCATTGTCTTTGATGAACTCCTGCTGTTTAGCCATCCAGCTGTACAGATCTTCCCCCGTATTAATGGGCTTCGTGGAATGGCTCGTGGGAGACGTCACTTGATCTAAGCTCCCCGTGCTGTGCTGGCTGCCGTGACCTATACCTCCGGAATAAATACTAGGATTGGAACCGAGCTGATGCGAATGCGAAACATGAATCTGCGGGGTCTTCTCTTCTCTGAGCGTTCCGTAACCTGGCATCAAAGTAACGCATGATCACAACGAGCATATTTTTCATTTCTCTATCAGTAACAATAATCGTGACATTAGCTACAAGCAGAACGGCAAATAAAGGACCGTCGATAATATTCCCAATTGAGATATACACAGGAAATCAATATTCTAGAGATATTGGCAAAGAAATAGATACCAAAGTAAGACCAAAATCCCATGATGACGAAGATGACGATACACAAGAGATGAGATTATGCACAATAACAAATCAACATCGTTATTATTCCGATTAGCCTCGCTTGAAAATAAACGCAAGCCGCTGATTAGCAATTACTGACAGAAATTAAAAGATAATTCGTTCGCTGTCCACTTACTTATGTTATTTGGCTCTCGTGTTTGACTGAACAGCCCACCACTGGTGAGCAATGGGAAAACGATACTTGCACGTGTACTAGCAGGCACTTGCGTTGGTTGCAACGATTTTCCTCTCTTTGGAAGAGCTACGGGTGGAGAGGGAGAGGTAAATGAATCCGGGCCTGGAACCGGTGTTGCTAAGGGGGTCGTGTCTTTCCCGCGAGGAGAACTTACAGGAACCGTCAAACCATCACCACACATACCTGGTCATTCCACACGAAGCCAAGGCGTTTGTATAACATAACATTATGTTCGTTAATTACGGGGCTATAACGGGCTAAATCGGTCACTAAAAGTAGTGCTTTCGGTAGTGGGAGAAGAAGCGTTTTAAGCGAAAACACATATAAGCAACTTTATGTACACAGGGTCGGTAGAAAGCGATAAAAGCGAGGTGACTTCTGATGGAGTTAGTGTATGGATACTCTGCGATTGTATACGTTGCGCATCATGTAACTTGCACCTCTTGATCGACCGGACGATAAGTGTAGGAATATAAGAAGCTTGAGCAATTTGTGTGAACGTAAGTGTCTACTTTAATTTTGCTATGTATGCATCTTGTGATCTGTCGATCTTCAGCGAGTCTGTCTGTATGTAAGTGAAGTACTTTATCCAATTCTATGTGGATGTAATTTAATTATCGAGGAAAATTGTTCTCTCTCTCTCTCTCTCTCACTCTCCTTCAAGTACCGAATTATTATCAGTAAGCGAATTACAACGGTGTTTACTGTACAGTTTGATAATACCTGGTGTCTTGTCTTGTCCTTTGATATGTATATGTTTGTGCATATGGTCCGCATGGATGAGCATAGCACATTCATCTGTCACCTCTTGATCATCAACATCTCCTGCGCTACCTTCCCCATCCGTCAACAGATTCTCCTATAAGCACCAGCAAACCGGGCCCGAGAAAAATGTCTTTTTAGTGTACCTCATAATGGAGCTTGAGATATATGGTAACTTTACACAACATTGGCACGTATATATTTCGCTGGTGTGTTAATACGTGTGGTCACTACTCAGAGAGTAGCGGCTTCTCAATTTCGTTTTGTATTTATAATGGTTATTTAAATTCCTCTGAAAGCATTTTGAAGCTGAATTTGTAAACAGTAGCAGAATTCGACGCTGTGTGGTTAGATATTTTTCGATACGTCAAGATACTTCGTGACTATCGAAGCTTTCAAGCTGTTCCGTACGTGATTATTTATTAGATAGCCGACACATATGATATCCCATAAGCATTGTCGCACCTGCACCCGTGATAAAATGTATATCCCGATGTGTAAAACATAAAGTCGCTCTATTAAACATGTATTGTGGCTTGTCGAAAGCATATGTATGTAACTTCTTAGGCTTTGTTCAGTAATTTGGAAAAGAAGCGCTTTTTCAAGAAGACTTTGGCCCAATATATTGAATGTCTAGAGAAAATGTATCAACTATTTTTTTTTTATACTCGCACTATGCGTGAATTCTGTAAAAATACTCTTTACTGAAGGACTCTTACTCCTTTTCATATCGATTTCTGCCTCCTGCTCTGTCTTGTTTACTCGCTGAAAGAAGGAAGATATTCCTAACAAATCATGCTTTTTCTTATATTAATATCTTTCGAAGATCTCTATGTAACGAGAAATTCGCGAGATGAGAAATCTATAAATTACTTATAGATCTTATAGTAAATTATATTATAATAATCTTATAGTAAATGAATGATCAAACATTTTAACATATTCACCTAAGTTTCTTCGATATTCGTAAAGATTTAAGAAAACACTATCATATGTCGATCCTTAACTCATAGAAAT
Source organism: Dinoponera quadriceps (assembly GCF_001313825.1). NCBI lineage: Eukaryota > Metazoa > Arthropoda > Insecta > Hymenoptera > Formicidae > Dinoponera > Dinoponera quadriceps. Next base: position 371,214 of record NW_014555716.1, read on the forward strand.
CGTACGTTCGTTAATTCATATCTGAAGTATATCTTACCTCATCAGGATCTGACACGGCGAAAGTAACGTTCAACGGCTTAACGTGCTTGGTTTTGTAATTATGCTCCAATAATAACGGCGTGTAAAGCACATTCTTCCATTGTCTACTTAATACGATAACGCCCTGATAAAAATAGTATAAGACAGACAAAATGTATACTTATTGTATTTTATTTAAATTATATTTTACGAGGAGATACGTCGCATTAGAATCGTTTTAAAGATATTACCTGCCGGAGCGTGGAGAGAAGCGGCAGATCGGATTCCTTCAGGTTGGCTTCGATATTCGCGATTTCAGACAACAAAACGTAATTTTGTAATATGCTGCACAACTGACAAGAGGGATCCTCCTGCAGCGTTTTCGCCAATGGCGTCAATCTTCCGTAACGACTCTGTGCGAAGTTAAACGTTGGAATTAATGGAAACTGTCAAGTACACACTGTGTCATGTATGCCTTACCATTCCCTAGACAGATAAGAGTTACACGACTTTCGACCTTATACACGTATGCATAAGGTCGAAAATTGCATACGTAACTCTAATTATAACGGTAAGGCATACAAGATGCCATGTGTACCTGTTCAATTACACTGGCATTACACCATATCGCGCACCTTCTGAGGCATGTGAAGCCCTTGCACGTCCAACGCCTCCGCCATGAGACAGGCGACGATGGCGGTAGATCTTCGATACATAGTCCTGAACATGTGGACGATTCGGATAGCGAATTTATTGCTGGGATTCATCCAAGCGTTTATCGCCGGCGAGGCCGTGCTGAGCAAGTTCCAGTCCAATCTCGTGTAATCGATCTTCCGTGTAATCGGGGTGCGCGGCGGAGCGGCGAAGTTGAACCACACCGTCTTCAGCTCGATCACGCAGGACACGGTGTTGCCGTTTGCCACCTTGGACGTGAGACTGGTGCATGTCGCGCTCATGTTCATCTGAGTGCCCGTAGATGGGTTCGCCGGCTTCGCTTCCGTCTCTGCGGTGGTCGCCGCAGACGCTGAGAGTGGATAATACGGTAGTGAGCGCGACGTACTGTACACGGTGATCGATATTTTTACGTTCCTGTCGTCTTTAATTCTAATTTGTTTTTCACACAATTTAATTTTAACACGCTTTAATTTTAACATGTCACACATGTGTGACGATTTTTCTTTCCGTATCCACACAAACAAACTCGGTTTGTTTCACACAATTCCATAGAATCAAATACAATATGGGAGAAATTCCCCAAGTCACGAACGTTGTTGATTATTTCATCTTATAACTTGTTACCAGCAGTGTTGTCCAGTTCCTCTTGGCTCTTGACACTGTCCGTGCAAAATATCTCGTTATCATTCTTCTTGTCACTGTCGCCGTTCTCCCCCTTCTCAAACTGAGATCTCTTCACCACCTTCAATTTAATCCCCTCCAGGCCGCACTCGAACATGATGAATCCCAGTCTATCTTCCCCGCATCCCATGGTGAATTCCTCGGTGGCTTGCGGCGGTCCAGTCTGCTTCTGAAACGGGCACGATGGATCGTTACGACCTTGCGTTGTTCTCGAAGCAACGTTTCCGAGGAAAGGAACGTACGTTTTGCTTCTCCTTCTCGTCGATCAGATGGTGCAGGTAATAATCGACGCACTTCAACGGCGACGTCATTCTGGTGCAGGTGAACAAGACCTTGGAATAGTGCGCCGGTATGGCGGTTATCACCGCGTCCTTCAGTATCGAGGACTCGTTCCTCAGTCTCCTCAGTTGAGAATGCGCCTTGCCTGTCGAGAATGAAAATCTCAGCTCGCGTCTGAAGCAAGTTTTTCGCATTTCCTTTCAACGATCATCGACACATCTACACACCGATGTTTAGAGTAACTATGATCTCCTCCTGTTGCTTTTCCGACGTCTCGATGTACACCGTCTCGCCGCCACCCATGTCGGCCACCACCGCGGTGGTTTGATGTCCAGGCAGAAACGCCTTGCTGATCTTGTTCACCTTCTTCTGGTTCGGCAACGCAGCCGGCTTGTGGAAGGTCTGAACGACCTCTCGAGCTTGCTTTCCCAGGTAGAAACGAGCGGTGACGTCGTCCAGGCAAATCGCGAACATCGACACGCACGTCAGATCGCGAATGTTTTCCAACGCGGAGAACGAGATGATTTCTTCGACGACGGACGCTTGCAACAGTGTTAGGTTCAGCTGAAAACGACCTTACATGTAACCACAGAGAATACAAACCCGAGGAATTCACGAGAGATCATCGCTCCTCGCACGAAATTACTTAGTACCTTCGGCAAGATAATACTGCCCTGCACCTGCGTGGTGATGCTCTCCTCGTAGACGTTGGTCTGCAACGCGATCTTGCCTGCGCGAGACGAGAAAGTCGTGAGTACGAGACGAGCAGCGCGACGAGGTGTAACATTTCTCATCACCTTGACCATTTTTGATATTCCTCTCCGCCGTGGAGCGCTTCGAGCTGGTTTGCACCTGGCTCCAATACGACAAGCTCTGGTCCTGCTTCAGGATGTTCGCGTCCTCCACTTTGCCTATGCACTCGTTGTGAAGATGGTTGAGAATCGTCAACGGATGCAGAGTGCCCAACGTCGGTATGATGCTATCGATGAAGCGCTGAAGCGACTCGAGGACCATGGGACTCAGCATGATGTCGACGTCCCCCTTGAACTTCACGATCACCGTGGTGCGCGAGCCGGTCTCGTTCAGTATCGCCAGCAGCTCCTCCTCGCCGTGCATTGCCTGCTCGTTCTCGCCTAATCGAAAATCGCACGAACTTGTAAATCATCACTAAAGGTAATTATCTTCCCCTCATTTTATATGTTTCCATCTGTACTTTCGAGCGATCTCGATCATCGGACGGAGTCGTACCTTCCGTCTGATTCAAGGACGCATCGTCCCACAGGTAGGGGTGCGTGGGTGTCTTGTTGGACGAACTCGCCACGGGAGAGCCGTCGGAGCGCGTTATCATTTTCAGGGACGTGAAGCCTTCCGTAACCGTGTCGAGCTTCGGCACGTATCGCCCGCCGACGTAGACCAATCTGCCGTCGTCCGCGCGTTGGAACACCGGAGTGGTGAAGGCGTCACCGCCCGCGGGCAACGACGACTGATGCCAGTTCGAGCAACGTACCTGGGGGGTTTTTTATTCTACGCTTAGTTCGTACGTTTCGCTGTTACGATGTTACTTACACGAGATGAAATACTTCTTCGGTTGATGCGCAAGGTGTGATGATAACTATTACTATCTAATCGTCGCTATTGCAGCGATATACTATTTGAAATGATTGCGAAGGGATGCCAATGTTTCATTGCAATTATATTTTCGTAGTAAAAGAATCACCTGTGTCAGGTGACTGACGTAGCTGGACATCAGTAACGGCGAGTCCACGATCGGTTTGTTCACTTGCATGTGCAAGTTGACCAGCGTGACGTCTTCCTGCGACGACACGGCGGAGATGAAGCTAGTGGACGACACCGAATGACTGTCCGAGGAGTCCTGCAAGCCGCCGTTCTCGATCTGATCGACCTCATTCTGGAAGCTGGTATTCCTGTTGATCCTCGGGCTCCTCTTTGTGCTCAAAATCTGCGTCTTCGCTCTTTCCAGCGTGTGCGCCTTATCCGCGACCGAGAGGTTCACGTTCGCCGAGCTCTCGACGATCGACAGGTCCGACGAAAATTTCTTCTTTATGCTGTCGTTGCGATTCAACACACAACCGGAGCCGACGATAGACTGACGTAAGCTGGACGTTCGGCTCCCGCTCAAGCCGTGGCTCATATCTTCGTCGGCGGAATAGAACGCTTCCGAGTGATTTTCAGACGACATGGATATCGTACGTTGCACCTGCAAACGAATGATACAGTACAACGAATATAATAGACCTGTTCTTCTTAGCTGAAACAAAGTCGCATGCTTTGCCTTTGAAAATGAAACGACTTAGCGTTAAAAAAGCAGGCCTAATTTCTGAAATCTTTTATCACGCGAGACGTGTCCCTGATATTTTACCTCCTGCTTCAGTCTCTCCTCCGAGCTTGTTCTTATGTATAACGAGTGATGAGAGTCCGACACGTTCACACCCTCGCCGTCCCTCGTGGTTAATTGGATGGATCCGGAGAGATTGAACTCGGTTGGTACTATGGGCAAAGACTGCGGGCTGCTCGATTCGAGCGTTTCCACGTTCTCCGTTGCGTTGAAATAATCCACGGCCAACTTGGAGTCGGATACGCTACTCTTCGGCGCGGTCTCGATCTCCGGCACGCTCAGGATGGATTTGCTGCGTTCCGCGTTCAGTTTCGAATCGGAATCTAATTTCTGAGGCAACTGAGCCACGGGACTGGCGTCGATCAGACGAGAATATGGTACGTCTTTCACATTTGGTCCACTGCAGAGAAAATTGTGTATAACGTTGTGTGAGTACACTTTAAATTCAGATATTACGAATTATTTATAAAATTATATATTTCTTCGCAATTTTCTTTTTTATATAGGTTTATTTATATTGCCAGAGGACAATCTGTCAATAAATATTAGTATTATTATTAAAATGATATCCACTTTTATAGACTTTTCTCACATTCTGGTAACAAGAAATAAAATAATTACTTATTCTAGTAAAATTGAATAATTAAGAAAGTCAAATTACCGCATCGATGTGTAAGAAAATCTCCTGTCCAACGGTTTCCTATCCACACTCGATATTAACGGACTTGCGGAAGCAACGTTCAATTTTGTACTACTGTTTTCTTCCTTGCTGTGATCGGTCACAGATCGTGGCCGTTCAGCACTCTTCTTCGCAGTTTGCGAGCCATCTTGACTGACTGTCACTTTCAATCCTGTGGCAGGATAACATACGTCCTGCAAAGACACGTCCTGTAAACTGTACGGGGGTGTGTGGAATACTAATTGACCGTCGTGCAAAATCGACTGTCCAAATCCTTTCTCTTTGCCAGGTTCGTGAATTCTGAAACAAGATAAGAATACCTTATTGTTAATATAATTAATACAGGTCTTAAATTTGATCAACGGATATTACTGTAAGGATAAAGAGAACTCTGATACACAACTTTAATACACAGAAATACAGATACTCACCTATAGGCAGCAATATTGATACCATCTTGGAGATCATGGTAGCTCGGCTTGAAAAATCTTGGTCCATTTCGATTATTGCCAAAGAACACACAACCACCGATGCAGCCGCACTTCGTCGACTTGACGCCGCTTTCTTGCGGCCATAAGAACCACAAACGCTTCGTTGTCGCGTCGTGCATCTTTAAATATTTGTTTTGTACTAAGTGTAAATTGTGCTCTGGAGTTGGAAGAGAGATCGCGGCTTCTAAGATTACCGGGCCCAAAGATACCGACCCCACTTCGAGCCATATATCCGATCCATCACCTGTAATGAATATATCGCAGATATTAGACTTTCTCGTTAAAAATTCGAATGTGCACATTCGAAGTTCACCGTTAGATATTGAACATACGCGAGAAACACCGACCTGACATTCGACTGCTTGCATTGTTATGAGATCTCCCGCTGCCGGTTGTATTAGTATTGCTCGTATTCGCGAAGTAATCAGCTGCGGACACAAATTGCCGAATCAATATTGTAGGTAGAACGGCGGTGACGCCCGACTTCACCTGATGTCCGTGGAGATTACAGGTGGAAACACGGATCGGAGATATCCAAAATTGCACGGCAGTGCCTACTTCTTGGAAATACAAATCCACAGAGTCTATGGACAGTCTTGTCATTCTATACTTGATGTCCTCGGAACTCGGACACCTGCAACGTGAGAGAGAAGATTCGATTTGTTCAGATAAATCAGCAACAGCAGGGATATCGGTGTCTGCGTTCTGATAAAATAAGTCAGTGAGCGTTTAAGTCTGATGCTTTAAGCACTAAATTGCAACGTAATTTCCAGTAAAAGAAGCGTTTCCAACGCTACTGGACGTCGCAATTGCATCGTTTTAAGCGTTATTATAACTCTTGGCAGCGCGGAAAACACCTTTTTGTAAAAAATTGCGTTATATTTTATTGTTTAGAGAAAAAGGTTAAAGATTCACCACACCTATCGTAGATCCTAATGAGTATCGCTCCTACGTTCGCCCAGATCTTTCTGGAATCTAAAAGAATACTCCAACCGCAGATAATAATTACTGAGCATCTGCTGAGCTTCGTTCTCTGTTGAGTTGAGCTACTCGTCGTTTAGATTTAAACCATGATGGATGGGCGTTACTGCGCAGAAACGGACATCGCTGCACGTTGAGAGAGACAGAAAATCTACCTGTAATGCTTGTCGACGTCGCTCTCCGGGCACTGCAACGGAGGAAGACCATGATGGCAATGAAAGGGCAAATTGGGCGGCCGCAAGCCGTTCTCGGTGTTCTTCGCCATTAATAAGAAAGTCTCCAACGACGTGACGAAGTGGTGTAGCTGAGGGGAGGTGATCTTGCCGCTCAGCTTACCCAGCTGCACCTCGATCAACCACGCGTACTCCAACGTCTCCTGGTCCAGGCTTCGTCCTTCGTTGCTGAACATAGCGTGGCCCCGGACTTGCAGCGCGCTCAGCATCAGGTGACCCTGATTCAAATGATGCTCCTTGCCGGATCTCGCTACGTTATCCGTGACCAATGCGATGGCGGGCGACAGCAAGAGCTGAAGCTCGGTCTCCTTGTAACTTTTCCTCATCTCGAATCCGAAACGCTCCAGAAGTATAACCGGACACGGTGGGTCGTTCTCGTTGCAGTTCTTGATCAGGTGAGCCTGAATGTCGTGCATGGTGACGCCCACCGTCACCTCCAGCGGCCTGTACTCCCTCGGGTCGAACGGCTTGGATTTGATCTCCTCGTCTTCCATGGACGCCTCGATGCTGCTGTTCTGCACGTCCTTATCCTTGTTCCTATCCGCGTTCGCGGCCGCCGAGCTGGCTCTGCTTTGCTGCATGTCGGTGAAGGCTTGGTAGTCGCCGAACAAGTTCTCCTTCAGGTGCATGAAGTTCTTCAGCAGAGACCCGTACAAGATTAATATAGACGGGCCGATTTCGAGCTCCAGGCTGACCTTGTCGGACGCTATGGACTGCGGGTCGAATTTCTGCGTGCCGTTCCTCGCCCATTGCAGGCCCGGCGACTTCCTGCACTTTGGGATTCGCATGGGCGACAAGAGAATCTCCTCCTTCTCCGGTGTCGTGATGTTGGCCTGCGGCGTGGGGCCCAGAGGTGGACACGGGTGGTAAGTGTAATTGATACTCAGAGCCACGATCGGCACGGACCAACAGTCCACCCAGCCCGCCTCCTTCTGGCAAAAGTTCCGCCATTTCCTGCCCCTGTTCAGTTCATGCAGGTGCTTGTGAGATCCATCGCGTGTCATGATCTTTGCGTTCTTGTCTAGCGCTAATAAAATAATACGGTTGGTGTTAACCTCCGGCAGGTAGAAGGAAAGGTCGACGCTCTCCCCTTGGATCCAAAAGCGCAGAGGTATCGTGACCGGCAGAAAATCGACGAATGGAAGATCGAACGACAGGTCGAAGAATTCGCCGCAGAAAGCGATGTGCGCGTTCTCTTGGTTCTGCGACGAGCAGTCGATCCAATTGTACTCGTTGCTGACGGTGATCAGTTCGAACTCCTTCAGGAGCAGACTGAACTTCCACGTGTACGGGACGAAGTGTAGAATGTCGGGCCTCGCTTTGCTCGCCCAGTCGTTGATCATGTCTTGGAAGAAGTCTTTGTGCGAATAAACCAAGTTGGCGGTCGCTTTGCACCCGGTCAAGTTCAGCGTCCACTCCTGATGGTCGTTCCATCTGATGGGATAGTGACACTTCACACCGAACTCCAAGGTCTCGCTCTCCACCAAACTCCGATACTGCAGACTGGTTGTGGCCTCCAGGTGCAACAATTGACCCGTGATCTTCGTGGTGTATCCGTCCTGTAGCACTATCCATGGCATCGTGATCTCCAAATACGACCCTGGCCCTACGTTCACGTGAACGGCATTCGTCTCCCGGTTCTTACTGAACAGTATGTCGATCGTCGCCTCGTTCAGTGTCGACAGTCTGATGTCGAACGACTGTACTTGTCTCTTGTCGCCCGGAATGGGCGATTTCGTGACCTTCAGCGGCTGGTAGTCGTTGGGGAAGAAGAACTTGAACAGATGCTCGCGCTGTCTGTCGGCCCAAGGGCCATAACTGAAATCTGTGCCTTTCCCGCACTTGATGTCGATGCCCCATATGGGTGGCATCGCCTCCACCATGTCGCCGTTCACCAGCTGTATCATCTCCGGATGTTCCGGCACGACACCAGGCTCGTCCATGTAATAGTACACCTCCATATTGTTGGAACTTAAGATAACGAAGCCCTCTCCCATATACCTAGGCGGATCGTCGACCATACCGGTGTACTTCGGGCTGGGCGCCAAGATAACTTTGAAATTCTCCGCCTTGCACTTGGTGAAGTGCATGAAGTGATCGTGCCTGGACGCTGCCGGTTTCGTAGAATATACAAAATGCGCCTCCTCCACGGTAATCGACAACGTAGTCGGTACCAAACGATTACCGAATACCAGTCTTCCCTGGAAACATCGCGGCAACGTTTTACAGATTCGCTCACGAAGAGAGACGTGAAACAGCATAGAAATAATTGTTGTGTTGCAACTAACTGTGCAGATGTCTAACTTGATAACCGGTATCAGGTCTCTCCAGGTACGCGCGATCACGTGAGCCTCTTTCTTCCTGATGTTGTCCACATGACGCGACACATCGATCGCATTGATCTGCGAATGGCGAATTTCGTTCGCCGCGTTGCTTACAGTCTCGCCGTCTCGGTCGTCGATGTTCACATTGTTACTCGCCTCGTCGGAAAACATTTGCGGTGTAAGGCCAAACATCTTTTCCAATTGTGCATAGAGCTGACAGCGATTATAGACGTGTAATTCGAAGCCGTTTAGCATAACCGATAGTCGAGTGTCGGAATGTGAAAGATCTACAATTGATACAGAAAATTTGACATGCTTCAATTACGTTAGCCTGGAAATTTGTGCAGCTATTACATTAAACGTCACAGAGACATTGTTTACCTTCTGATACATCTTTAGGGACGTAGCTTCTCCACCATCTAAATATAAGCCAACCATCCTGAATTCTGAAGCTATAATCTGTTGTAATATAAACTATATCTCTAAACATTATCTTTCCACTTAGAGCATTCAGTGTGAAAGATCCTGCGTGTAAAAGCAAAAGTAAAAGAATAAGCAATCTTAGAAGATACAATAATACACAACACAAAATCTAATAATCATACAATGATCTTACCAACTTTAACATATCCGTCTCTAATAACAAATCGATTTAACAATTTTGTCAATATGTAACCAGTCACTCTACTATTATAATAAGCAATATAAATAATCCAAGATATGGCAGATACTAATGAACATAGCAACCATACAAAGTTGCTGTCCATTTTAAGATCATCCAAGATGACATGATCAGAATAATTCCAAAAGGCTGGTTCAATACTAAGGAAAGATGAGACTGTAATGTTGTTTAGTTCGTTTTCTTCCATGATGATGCCGTTTTCTTCCCGTGAGATTGCCAAATTAAGAATTGTTACTCATAATGTTTATATACTGAAACAATAAGAATCTTTGTTTATACTCATTACATTTATTAACATCTAGTTGTTGCTAATCAAAATCTATCATATGTATAATATATACTTATTCATTAACCAAATATTTTATACAAAATTATTAACAATTCAGCATCTTAATTACTATTTAATATAAATTCTATTCACACTTTATATACCTTAAATTTCTATTAATGAGTTTATCAACATAACCTATGTATGCGAATGCAACCGTAGAGATACCAATATGTAATATATTTTTTGTTTCAAAAAGATATATCAAATACTTTTTTTTATAAGTGTAATTAATATAACTATATTGGTTGACATATCAAAAGAGTTTCTGTTGAAACATCAATGTCAGAACAGGTTGAATAGATCTGACAGACATGTATTTGACAGAGTTTTTGCATAATAATGGTTTTACTCGTACAGAGGAATAAAAAGGCAATTTCAGTCTTTCACTCTAAAAATAATTTGCTACAAAGCAGCGATCCCCTCTGACAGCAGAAACCGATTAACGCAAACGTTATTCCGTATCGACGATTTACCTATATCGGACACTTGGATGTGAAGTACGTCGAAATTCCGCTGTGCCACTCATGCTTTTCTGTTTATCATTGTAACAGTTCTTGAGAGATGTCGAGAACTGTCATCAGTGGACAGTGACACGCACAACCACTCCATACTTGACCGATGTACTGTGAAGGACGGTTTGTATGGCGGCGGCGTCTGATCTGTTGTCGAACGTAAAGATTGTCTAACTGTCGTTGAGTCGTACCACTTGAAATTAAATCGCGATCGTAAATTACTCCTATGTACAGAACGCGGGAACGCTGAGACGCGATGGCCAATCAACGTGCCGTTTTTTTATGAGAACTAAAAGTTTATTGGTTACCGCATTGCTTCCTGCTGCGCAGTATATAGATATTAACCAATCGCAGCAAAGAAATCTTTACTCCTTTTATTTTGATTGGTTAATTAAATACTAATATAACTATCGAGTAGGATTTCTGAACACACCCCAACATGGCAGACTTTCGCCTTTTTTTTCAGTAGTACAATTCAACGGTGATTGGAGAATCTCTAAATTATATGGAAATATAATAACAAATCAGAAAGATTTTTATTTTCAAATAATACGGCTCGAAGATGAATTAAATAAATATTTATTTCTCCAAAAATTAGACATCGATATATCAATGCGATGATTTATATATAATATATATATATATATATATGTACATTTATAAACGAATGGTGAGCGTGTCCTAACCTATCTAACCTAGCATTATATACCCTGCAATATACATATAACTAAAATGTGTGTAAATTAGTTTTTTACGATTAGATTAGAATATTAGTGCTTCTGTCGATTATTTTTTAAGTACATTTACAGTAGTATTTGTGTCTACGTATTTCTCAATATTTTTGACAGCATTTATCATTTGATAGAATTTAGATATTTTGTTATATTGAGACTTTAGCGCATATTATTAAAGAAGGTTATAAATGTTAAGTAATAATCTTATACGACTTAACTATCTTTGTCCCGTTTGGAATGCTTATGAAGTAAATATTTTCATGTTCCAAATTTTTTTTATGTTTGTCCAGATTCATTAGTGAAATTCACCATACCTGTGTGTAAATACAGTCATTTTTTTAAATTGTCATACTTGCAATTAATTCTTTGAACATCAAGATGATACGTTCAATGCTACCACTCAGAGGACCAATTTTAGTGGCTACTGTGTATCCATTTAATACAGGATCTGATAATCAATATGACAAACCTGTTAATAAAATCATAAAACCACTGATAGAAGATGAATATGGTTGGGACAGAATAAAGAAGATATTTAAATTGAAGTATGTATTTCATTAAAATCCTTTTTTACTTATAGATTGCACATATAAAATTTATATCAAGAATGATATGAAGTCAATGTTACTTCATTTTACAGTGAAGAGGGTATGTTTACGAAAGAATTGCAATCCATCATAAATATAACAGTAGCAGGCAGTTTTACTGGTATGGTAATTGGTGGTATATTAGTCTCTAAAAATACAGTGAATAACTTTATCTCGAATAACGAAGCAACAAAATTTGCAAGTCACTTTGAAGCAAAACGGCAACTCCAGCGGCAAGTTATTTTATCTTTCTGGAAGAACGGTTTAGTAATGGCCAGAAAACTTGGGTTGTTTTGTTTACTATACAGGTAAGTATACTATTATAGTATATAAGAGTTGTAGAAGGATATCATTAGATAATATATCTTTTTTTACAGTACTATAACAACATGTACAACTGCATACCGAGGGAAGTTGCGGATAGAAAATTACATACTTGGTGGCTCTATAACAGGATTCCTGAATAGATTGAATTTGGGACTTCGAGCATCGCTTGTTGGGGCCAGCCTGGGTGGTACACTAGGTGGAATATGCGGTGGTATATCAATTTTTTTGCTTTATTTGACTGGAACAAATATAGATGAGATAATGCAGGTGCATTACGATTGGATAAATTCAATGAAAGAGTAAGTAAAACATAAATTCCACAACTTAAATATTAAGATTTCGTTTATGTGAGAATTTTGATTCTCCTCTATAAAAAATACATCGTCTACATATATTGTGATATGTATAATTTTACACTAACAGGAGAGAAAATGAACAAATAAGGGCTTACATGGCTGCAAAGGAAGATTTGAACGAAAAGAAATTATTTGAAATGAATCGCGACACGCAACTAGCGAAGCAAAGATTTCAGGAAACAACAGAGAAAATTGAAGACCCTGATGCATGAACTTGTTATTATGTAAATAAATATTATACATAGACATATATAAGCTCAAAATTTTTATTATACATTTGATGGTAATTGCCTTGGAGTTTTGCGATCTTTCAAAGTGTTTCGAAAATATCTTCAACAGATCAAGGAGGTGAGACCACAAATGTAAAGTATATATAAAATAAATAAAGTAAAGTAACTAACAATCGCGGATATCCTTTACTGGCCTATTTGTCCTATTTACTTTACTTACTTTGATTTTGGCAAGTGATATTTCGTAAAAAAAAATAAATTTTATCACATATTCAAATAATTTATTATGATGAGGCTGCAAAGTCGTGGTGATCTCGGTTATGTCGTTGAAACAGAATTTAATTGAAACCATACAATCGAATAAATAATTGCACTTTTTCTAATTATATTTACAGAATAGGCCAAAACACAAACATATTGCGAACTTATTTTAACTAATTAATCGATACTTTTCTTTTTTTCCTGAAACTGAGCAATAAGATTCATGCGCATCTCATGACAGCGAGTGCGCGTGAGAGTATATTCGGAAAACATTACTATCCTGCTTTCACTTTTATAGTTATCAATCTGATAAATAGTCATTTAACTCTCTTGTCCGGTAGTCGTTAACTCTTGGACCTTGGTTATACGTTTAGCACCTCTGTTCGGCGGACCCTTGGGCTTTGCGAATTTTGGCTGATGCAAACTGATTTTTGGATGTAACTCCTCTTGAAAAAATCCCTCGGTAAGTTCCTCCCCGCCGGTTATTTGAAGCTATGCAGTCAAAACGTTTCAAAGAAAAATTACAATGCGATTTAATTAGTCAGGAAAGTAAATGTAGGGTCGGTGCGTGTATCAATTAAAGCACGAACTGGTTAACTGTTATGCAAGAAATTCACAGCTATACATCGAGAGTGGAAAATCAGAGAAAGTATTTCACAAGTTATTAATTAATGCGACTGTATAGATCATACGGCAGGCCTATTCTGTAAGTTAAACAGAGAAAGTGTAAAAATGCGCTTTCGAATCTTAAAAGTAACTACATACCCGTTCAAGGAGTGTATCGTCAAGTCGTCCTTAAGCAATCGCAAGGTACATACCTAAACGGTCCTTAGCAACTATATCGTACGTACACCTAGTTGCACGTAAACTATAATACTGGATTTATAATACAAGGAGGGACACCAAATTGCGAGTTTAAATTGCATGATGCTTTATTATTTCCAGTATATTCGATATTGGCAAGATATACAATTTCTGTTTGTAATGAGTCTATATAACTATAATTGAAGCAGTTTCGGTGCTAAAATAGGAGACTTACGGAATAGGCCTGGTACGACACTTAACTAAAAAATACTAGGCAACGTTGTGCGTCATAATCTTGTGAAATAAAACACGTTAGTTCAGACAATGCTTGAGCATAGTGCAATTGTCAATTGTATCTGTGCGAAAGGTGAGCCAAATGCTATTAATTCTTCTCTTCCGGCTTTGGACAAATTGTTAACGGAGACGTGAGTTGTTACTTAATAAGAACAACATATACAATAACGAAGAGTTTTTTAATTTCATTAAAACTTTACTTATAAAAATATATATCTGTGTCTCATTGGTGTAAAAACCTAAAAAGGCAAAACGTCCACGGAAGAAACAATTACAAGAATTTGGCTCATTTGGAAATCACTCTCATAATAATTAGACCCAGTCGTTTTCACCAACATTTTCGCCAAATTTTCTCATATTTCGCACTAAAATGGTTAAAAAGTTTATAAAAAGCTACAAGTATTAAAAAAATACAGATCACAAAAAATAGAATGTCTCTCATATATTTTGTTGCTGGCTATCTGATTTCAGTCCTAGTCTGCTGTAAACTGCATGTTCAAGTAAATATTTTGGAACATTCTCAAATAATCCCGAAATGTACCGCGTGTTTTAAATCAATTTTAAATAATAGATAAAATATTAAATAAAAACGCCGCAATTTATATCTCTCCGGTGCATAACGTAGCTTTGTGAACGCGAACTATGTGAAAGAATATACAACGGAAGACAGTAAATTAATATGTACTGCGATTTTTTCGCTTAAACAATAATTAACATGCATTAACAGCTGACAGGACTCACCAAGATCAGTCTTACATCATACGCACACACTTGTAGAAATCTAATATTTTGTGGCATTTACAATATTGTATATGGAACATGATATAAAATTTAATATATATGTAAAGTAACTAGCATTCATCACTATCTTGTAGCTGAAATAATAATGTGCGAAAAAAATATATCCACGTTAATGTGGTGTTTGCATATTTATATCACTTGTGTCTACATTATCGTCATATTGAAAATATGTAGAGAAGTTAGGTGAATGGCTTTAGCTCTTTCTCTCTCTTTCATTCCTTCTCCCTTTCTCTATTTAGAGCATCTATTTAGAGCAAATGGAATTTTTCCTAACTCTCTAACCATCACATATGGTATGCAGGTTACCACAGATATCAGATAAAAACATTACATTATACTAAAACCCTATATGAATATTTTTGTATGAGTTTAAAAGCCAAGCCTTCGAATTCCGTTTAAGAGATACTTAAGAAGATACATATCACCTTTATAAGACTAGGAACTAATTCGGTAGACTCAGTAATATATCCTCGTATGTTTTTTTTTCTTTCTCTAAGAAAGTATAATATATTTTAGATATATAGGAATCGCGCGCGAGTAAAATATAAAGTTATTTAGAATCAAGGAACTATATGAGTAGAATGTCATTAGGTCCTGTATTACAACTAAATTACACACGCATTTGCTATCACATCATAATATATATAAGGTTTCATATACCAAACTTAAGAAGTCCAAAATGCTTGAGGCTTAGCTTTCAATGTCAAACAAAGTAATCCGACTCCATCTAGCGGCACTATATCTTTCCCTTTCTCCATATAAATGAGTAAATTCATACAGTATATGCGAAACAACAAGAAGTGTATATATGTTATGGGGTTGTCCGTGTCATAGGCTCGTCACAGTTATTGTTGAATAAGATACAGTAACGTTTCACAGAGAGTTTCACGTGTGTATGGCAATTTTGCTTTTAAAATTTAGAAAAATACACCATTTGGTCTACTCTGTTTTGCTACATAGATATACGTATCACTTCGACAAATTAATCCTAAATGTTGATAAACAACACTGATTACTATCCCTTTACACGATGCATTACATTTTCTTTCTCCGCTGCTTCTAAATTAATTTAGAATTGTACATAGCTACGTAATTATAATTTGCTCTAACGTGAAATATTGGAAACCCATTATTTTTTTTATCCTTAAATGACATATCCCATGTCACAATATCGTACTATCACAATTCTGGAATTCACGAAGGAAGATATCTGATGCGTAAAACATCACAAACACTTCAATTAGCGAGAAGCAGTAATAATGGCAGACAAATGCTTTAAGCCGGTTAGCTCAAGACACAAGACCGTTTCTGTTTTGATTTTTTCTCTGGTATAGATTGAGTAGGGGCACAAGGTGTTGACGGAGTTGCAGGAGTTATTGCAGCTGTGTCTTTTATGCTTGGAGGATCTTCCAACATATCTGCCAATTCCTCCCCACTATTTACTTCCAACTGGGATTGCATTTATATAATACAAAGACGGTGGTTATATACATATGTATACATAAGTTAAAATATTTTAGCATCACATAGGAAATAATATAAGAAAAAAGAACGGCAATGTATGATACACTGTTGCGTGACTTAGAAAAAGCAGGAATTGCATATTTTGCTGAATACACATAATGATTATTTGCAATTATATCGTTGTAAGCATGACAAGGTGGAACAAAGTATAGATTTCCATTTAAATTATTATACTTTAAAAAGAGACTGTAAAAATTAAACATATTTATGTACATGGGAATTGTCACGTTAAACTTACTCTTAAACAAATAATATCGACAAAGAAAAACATTTACATAGTACAAGATAGAGAGAATAAAAGAGATAGTTGTTATAATTAATTAAAAATAGATTAGTTATACTAACCTTCTTTGCTATGGTTACTCCTAAAGACTGAATAAGATCCAGGAGAGGCCCTTTGCAGGAGGAATATAACATTCTTTCTTTAATAGTGCAACTATATCCTGGCATGCTATATATGAAAACTGAAAGTAAATCGTAAAGATGATTAGATATCACTGCAATGTACTTATTACATTCACAACTGATCACAGATCAAACCTATTCTTTTTACCATCACATACCTATGCATTCTGTATAATCTCCTTCATGAGTATGCTTAAAGTTATAAAGATGATATCTAGCAAAGTCAGATGGGACTTTAGTAGGTAATTTATCCAAAGAGACATCACAAGCTGTTACCAAGTGTATCTTCTCTTCTTCCAGGTCAATTTTTAATTGAACATATTCATGAACCCCTTTAGCCATCTCTGTAATAGCTTGCTTGGCTTCATCTGTTACTGGAAATGCTACACCGCTTAACGTTTGATGTCTTGTTTCCACGCTGTAGTCCGTAGCAGCGGTAGTCTTTTTCAATTCAGCTAATTCCTCCTCAGCTGTTGTCAACGGCACAGGAGCTGTATCATTTCTCTTATGCTTATGATAACCCTCCAGTGTGACATCTTCTGGAACAGTCCCATGCAATTCTTCTTTTATGGAGGCTGTGCCAAATTCTTGCTTCAAAGTAGCCTTGGTAGAAGCATAGAGCATTTTCTGTCTAACTGGTGCTGTATCAGGAGACCAGGATATGAATAACCAGTCATAGCCAGAATCAGGCGATTTCGTGTCCAGTCTATAAAGAATATAAGCTGGTTGATTCTCCACGATCAGTGGCTTGACCATTTTGTCATAATCATCCTGCCATTTATTTATCGGTTTAGCGGAAGAAGCTGGCGTCAGTTCCTCTGAAAGATAGAAAGAACAAAAGATACCAGGAATGTTGAATCTGCATCGGCTTCCGTATATGTATCTGTAGCAGTGCCAATTTATAGTGCGTGACTCAATGATAAGGAGCTTATCATAATTTCAACTCACCATTCTCTATCGAAATCTTGAGTACTCGTATTTTCCCGTCGCGGCACTTTGCGAACAACTTCTTCAGTGCATCATTCGCTGAAACAAATCAACCATTACGACATCGTTGTCGAAAAATTGACAGTTAGGCTTAAAAAACTTTCGTTTTGGACAATTCGATGCGATTAATGTTCACCGTGACAATGGTCCACGTAAAAAAAAGCATGCAAATCACCTTTGATTCCCGTTTGGTGCGACATTATTCCGCGCTGAAGCCCTGTTGCCGTGTCCGAGTACAAGTCTCGACTCTCTACGCTCGAGAGTTATTTTTTTCCGTCTGCCAAAGTTTTACTGGGAACAGCCACCATTGCTGTGTGTCAGTGAGCACGCATCTACTGTCAGATTACGTCAAATCACTGGATGAAAGAGAGCACAGCCAATCCCGATCGAGAATTCCTTTCGATTCTACCAATGGCGAGAAGAAATGTTCGAGAATCGTCGATAGCCGTCTACAATAATAATTAGTCTATGGTCGAATGTCGAAAGTCCCTATAAGATAAGCGATTCACAGAAAAGTCTGATAACAGTTATCGTATTTTCGATTTAGCCGATGATCTGAGATGGAATGTTCCCGAAAATAATAATCGAAAATAAAATATCTGCATATCAGTCATTAAGTCGCACTGAAACCTGAAGGTCGCTTGAGAACGCAGGTTCCTAGAGACATCGTTAGATGGCGCCAGGCAGTCCGTTCGCTTTCCCCTTTTTTTCGAATCTAATTATATAAATATTATTCCAAGATGTAGTTTCAATCACCTCGGTAGTTTACATCAAGCAAAAGTCGACATCTTTTACAATATATTATTAAGACATCGCTCCGGGTCTCAATATCGCTTATTGGCGTGAGTATTCGTGTTAATTATGTTAAGAATAGGCAAATATATAAAAAAAATCACAGTTGTTCATGATTAATTAAGACATTAAAATATTCTATTTATTTAATTTATATTTTCTTTTTATATCCCGACACAATGAGCTTTTAATGTTTCATGATAAAAATATGTCGATACATAACTTACTAAACGGTTAATCGCATCGTCGTTATATTTAATATTCGTTCGTTTTATCGTCATTTAAAATTGCAGAATTCTCAGAGTGTTCTTGAAAGATGTCGCGACGAAAGCGTTTGACAGTGAATTATATTGTTAACTCAACAATATAAGCGGTATAGGATATGCATTTATTTCAATTCTTGATTACATGAATATTAAATATATTCTTTCTTACTCTCCTTTCGAGACGGAAAAAAGATGCATTGAAAAATGTTTCAGATCCAACTGTTTCGCGTCAGTAACCGTTCAGTGGCGGCTTTGCGATCTTTGATCTCGTGACGCACCCTGCAAAAGTCCATGTGATTCGTAAGTTCGCCGATTTCTTTGGCACACTTCCTCGTTTTCACGTTAATTACAAACAGCCTACTGCTCGCCTTCTCTCGTTCTCCTCTCGCGGAATCCGACGTCTGTAATATTACACCGTCCCTTTCAGCGAACGGCATCAACGGCTTCATTTTCACGTGAGAATGATTGTTGCCCATTCATCGACATAAGCGGAATCATGTGTTGAATTCTTCGCAAAAACTTGTAGTTAACAATCGTATAAACATTAACACGACGTGAATAAACGTGATGTTTTTTTTCCACGGTGGATTTTAGCGATATCGTTCAAGCAATCCCGACACAGAATTCAAATAATCAGCTTTACTTTTTCATAACTTTTTAATAAGTATCGTTTATTAAATATTAGATATCTTTATTTATAAAATATCAGATTAATTATCTGTCAAATCAGATTCAAAATATTGTTTATTTTAATATTTCCACTATTAGAGTCATTTTTGAGGTTACATGTATTTTAGGTAGCGTAAGTTTTCATAAAAAAAATTACAGGTCTTAATAAACAGAATTCACAGTTCGACCCGATATTTCATATCAACCGGAACATAGTCTTAAACCCGGTTCCACTATCACCTAGCTGACCACCAATTAGTTGAATCGATCAATGCGATTGGTCAATTCCATTGAGTTAATCGTCGGTTAAATTTAAACCATAATGGTGGAACCGGGCATAAGACTCGGTACTTTCTACGAGCCGTTACGCGGGATACGACACTTTCGGCCATTCTTTCGACGATATTTCGTGCAACAAATGCGTAAAATTTCTTCTCGGCACTCCCGATCGCGATAATTCAACACGTGAGACCGTTTCGGTAAGTCGAAAAAGCGTAGTGCCGCGATTTAACCGCGACATGACGTCAAGGTTATGATATACGGGTCGTACGAGAATTCGAGAAGCCGTTCGGTATCCTTCAGTATCGGCTCGAATCGGGTGCCGAAAGTGAATTCTGCGATCGTCGCGCAGAAATATCATCCAATCGCCGCCCAGCCATCATCGAGAGTAAAGAACATTCGCGATCGGATTATCGGGGAATGTCGAGTGAAGTTTCACGCGTCTGCCTCGTTATGACGGTGGGAAGCCGGAGTCGTCGCATCCCACGTCGCCGAGGAGAAGTCGGTAAGTACCGGTAAAATCAGGATTACTGCGGATAATGCGACTTTTACACGTGGAATCGCTCTAAATCGTTACTTTGCGATTGATGGTTATCGAAATGTTTCCGCACGAATCAGATAAACGTGAAAATGCAGCGTATTATTTTCTAACCCTTTCGCTCTTAATAGCCACTAAAATGACACAGTGCTGCTTTACCCGCTGGCCGAATAGCCACTTTAGTGACACCAGATAACTGTGCTCAGCTACCGAATAGCCACTTTAGTGACAAGGCTACTTCTAACGTTTCGCTTAAAATTAAATTAATGAAAAAAATAAATTAATTTAAAAATTAATTTAAAAAATTAATCCAATCAGTACTGGTCCAAAGTCAAGGGAGTAATTGAAAAGTCCCTGGCACGTCCGCCCGAGCGGCAGATCGAGTTCACGAGCTATCAGTAGTTAAAGGGTTAAACGTATCTGTATCACTATTCATCGTGTGCGTATGGTCAGTCACAAAAAGGTTGCAACACTTTTTTCGATGAGTTTCACACCGCATTTTGTATCCAATCGGAAAAAATGTATCTCCTGAGAATTATTAAAAAATAAACTTTCCTATTGGACACGAGATGCGTTCCGGAATTTATAAAAAATAAGTATGTTGTAAACCATACGTGCGTCGTATTTAATAAAACTTTCGGATAATGATATGTTATAAAATAAATATATACCCTTTTTTAGAGTCGCTCATAGTCATAAAATTGTAGGAATTCGATGTGTCTGGTCTGCTATATCTCAGACACTAGAAAAAAGATTTAGCTTTCACGGTTGGCTTATCGGTCGTTTAACAGATCACGGACGCGTCGATACGTCTCGTCTCGGGAACGCAACCGGGCGCGTCGTTAATAAGTCGTCGAACAATTTAACCGCACGCGTTGCGCAAGATTGAGTTAGCCCTCCGTCGCAAAAAAGATCCGTACCGGGCGGTTTGCATCTTCTTCAAGGGCCGCGGCGCCTCATAATTCACTTAGAGTCAGCTCGCCCGTCTGCACGTCGGTCGAGACAGCGGCAATTACGGCCTGTGTACGTAAAAAGCAAGCGCAACTCGAGGCACGTTTTTCTCGTGGCACAGCAAATGCCTCGCCTCGTGGTCCCACTGTCGTCGTCGTCATTATCCGCGTTGTCGTTCACTCGCGATTTCTGTGAGGATGAAAGTACCTCACCGTTCCGCTTCGAGAGCTGTTCCCGCGTCGAGCCGTCGAAAATACTCGAATATTCGTTGAAACTCAAACAGCCGGTGTAGAAAAGTCGAGTGCGTGCCGACCGGGTGAAACATCGGGGAACGAGAAATCCAACACGTTTTGTGGCCTGATAAGGATAGGCGGAACAAGATAAAGACAGGCGAGATAGGTTAAAGATAAACAGGATGGAATTGCTCGATTTGGAGAACAAGCTCCAATTCGAGAAACCCGTCGGGACATTCGGAACATGCTCGTCCACGTTCGCCGGACACCGACGGTTTCCGAGGCACAATGCGCCTGCAGAGAACCGCGCCTCAACGTCCGCTGTATTTCCGAGCCGTTCGCCGCGGCAAGTCGTCTCACGAACGGATGAAATCTCGGGAAACGCGCGAAGTGAAAAGGAGTCTTTCAATCGTACGTCGCGAACGAGCGATCGGGTAGAATCCGCGAGGGTGGCTCGCGGTGGTCCGCTTCGCGAGTGCGCGGACACGCCCGCCCCGTCTTGTTCGCCGTACTCTTTCCCGTGGTAATTCATTTAGACGGTAGTCAGACGAGAGACAGGCTCAATTACACCCGCGGCAAAAAGCCGACCGACCGCCGGTTGCTTCCTCGTACGACGTGCGTGGTCCGCAGGCCGAAACGGGACGAGATGTGACGAGACGGATGAGACGGGACGCGCGGGCGTTACGCCGGAGACAACGCGCGGGTGTCGTCGGGGACCCCCGTCGGCTCGTGTCCTCCGTCAGTCGAGCGCGGCACCGCGATCATTAAGACGGCCCCTTTGTCGTGGCGGACGCTTTGCGGGTACGAGAGCGACGCTGTCTGTCGTTTAACGACACCCGAGCACGCTCCGCGGCTCGCGATGCAGCGCGCGGATATCCGGACGACGCGGCTGGAATGCGCGCTAACGTCGATCGGCGAAAATCCTCCGCGGGAGTTGAGTATCGCGTGATACCTCGTAATAATAGTGCATTTAATGACGCATTTCATGACATTTTCATGGCAACATTCAAAATACTTCTAGTAACGTCATCTTTGCAATTATTATATCTATTTTATTTTTAATTTTATATGTTCAATCTTTTTTTATTGATTTTACCGTGTGTGTGTGTGTGTGTGTGTGTATGTGTGTGTGTATTCAGCCTGTTACAAAAAATTATAAATGATTGCATATGTGTTTATTTAAATATATATATTCGAGTGTATATACAATAATTTATATAATTCCTTTGTAGCACTAGCAATTTTTTATTGTACGTGTGCATACATACACAAAATAAAATTAGAGGCTTGCAAAAATTCGTCGCCTCTTTAGCTGTATCTTTTTTCAATTAACAATTAAACGGTACAGCTTATGTTCAATTAGATCATCTATCGTCGTTAGCCACCACTTTCCATCACTTTCCGAATCACTGATTTCGCGTCTGCAACATGATTCATCCTTTTAGCAAACGAAATTATTGACAATTCGCTTGAACTGTTTCAAGTTCCTAATATATCGCGGATACAAGGAGAGACCGCGTTACAATCGTGACGTGAATCCCCGACGTGAACTGTAACCTTCGGAGGCTTCCTGCAAATATCAAAGCGCGGAACGCCGATCGTCGACCTCGCGAATGCAACGCGTAGAATTTCTAGAGGAATATGCAGATTCTATTTCATTGTTGCCGTTACAATCGCAAATTTCACACGGTGGAAAGATTCATCGGAGCCTCGATTCCTCGCCGGTGGCTATCGGCGCACGACGCGCCCAGATTCGCGGGAATCGCGCTTCTTGCGCGCGACGCGCACAAAGAGGACGCAGTGGCTGTTCCCGGAGGAGTCGAGGTGGTTAATCGGCCGGTTAGTACGACGGGCCGAGGGATGGGGGTGGGTGGAGAAGTTTGCTCGAAAACAATGGCCCTCGGTGTTGATGGCGATATTTTAATGAAGTTAGCAAGTTCCCGGTATACCAACCGCGCCCTCGTAGACGCGGTTCCAAGAGCGTATAAACGTCCCGCGGGGGAACCTCCCCTCCTCCTCTCCCTCGCTCTCGCGAGAGGGAAGAGACGGAGGGACGGCAGGCGCCACTCGACCACTGATTTCCACTTACCGATATCCTTTCACAAAGCTGCCTTCATCTGCCAGCCTACGCGGCCGTTCTCTCGTTAACCCGATGTTACCGATCTCAAACGGATTTGAACTCGCGGAAAATGAGCTCAGTCTGCGCGTTATCGGCCGGGGAGGCGATCATCAAGCGCACCGGCGGAAACTGACACCGAAAGTCGACTTGTGCGTCTCGTTTCAGTTGACTCGGGACGACGGAAGAGACCGTTTAGCATCATCGCACGTTTTTGCATTCAGCCGGTCGCTCCGATCCATCTGGATTCTCGCGAAGAAAGACGCGTGTCGAAAATCCGTCCCATGCGCGCGACGCAGCCCGTGATTATAACCGATCCGAATGGCAAACAACGTCCCCGTGAAAGGAGAGATTCGCGTCAGGCGAGGATGATTCACGGTGAGAGAAGGAGAGAGAGAGGCCGTTGATGATTAGCGTTAGCAGCCATGTATCAATCGAAGAAGTGTGGCGGATGAAATCGCGTGTGCAAACAAGTCGTTTTGCATGCGCCGAGCGCGCGTCGGGACAACCGGATTAATTTGATCGATGCCTCGCGCGCGAAATGAAGAGACGCGAAGCGCGATTCGCGAGATCTACGCCATTTCATCGGGTCGCGAGAGCGACGAAAGCAAGAGAGAGAGAGAGAAAGAGAGAGAGAGAGAGAGCGGCGTGTTCTCCGGCCGACGTTTCAATCCGTCTTTTTATTCTCTCTGCTGAAACCTTGAATAATCTCAAAACCCTTATCAATTTTCAGAGGAAGTAGATTTCGGCGGGAGCGGAAGTGAAAATTCCGTTGTCCTCAGCAGACAGCCGCAACGCGGATAAAACTTGCCGAGATAACGCATCGGCACGATAACGCGCGCCATTGATCCGTCGCGAGGCCGTTATTGAGATTTTCCACTTTGTATTCCGGCCGGGCTAATTAATTTGCCCCCAATTAATTACCGACAATTGCTCGCGCTCTAATTACGCGCGCTTGATTAGAATCTGCGAAAGTTACGTCCGAACGGAACAATCTTAAGGTCTCCGGCGCACTCGCATGCGAGTTCTCGTGAATAGAATTACCGTGATAAGACTTGACCAAAGCTCTCTCTCTCTCTCTCTCTCTCTCTCCCTCCCCCCACCCCTCCCTCTCGCGCTCTCTCCTCGCTTCGTGATGCAGATGCATCGGGACGGCGCGCTCACGCTCGCCTCGCATGCGAGCTCCGATATATTTCGTGGCTCAATCTTTTTTTACATCTGCCCGGCGACGCAATAAATCTCGCCTCTTGCTCTTACTTATAATCCGAGTTCTCATTTTCGACCTCGTATCTAACGAGGAATCCGAATAAATTATGCAAAAGAACATGCGCGCGCGCTCGATCGCTCGCTCGCGCGAACGCTTTTAAGTTCGCTCAAGTGTAGAGTCTCTTTCTCTCTCTCTCTCTCTCACAGAAAATCGATATCCCGAGGCCCTTCCGTCGAGATCACGTCCGATGCTTTGCGCGACGCGCTCGTTCATTCATCATGCGCGCTCGTTTCGCCGACTCTATCGGTCTCTAGCTGGCGTCCGCGCGAGCGAGCGAGTTGTAAACCGCGGTAAACAGCGCGACGCGACCTACCACCGCCGCAGCCTGCAAATCCGACGACCGCGGCTTCCAAATCCTGCGAAACGTCGACCTGAAATTTCCCTCCGCCGAATTCCGCGGGACTTTGCGTCGTCGAGATCGAGTTCGGATAGCGCGGCCGTCGACGTACGTGTGTGCGAGTAAATAACACGTACACGCGCATGTGCGGCGGACCGTCCGCGCGCGCGTGTTGGTTAGGTGGACCGAGCGCGCAGATAGGACTATAAGGAGTGCCAGGATCTCGTCTCCGAGGTCTCGGAGAGGGATATTAAGGCCAAAGCTATCTGATGGTCTCTCTCTCTTGATCCCTCGTTCGTCTCCCTCACTCTGCCCGCGATTCCCGGCTTCGAGAGAGGGCGGTTTCGAGAGGCGCCGGCATGGTGGCGCGGAGAGGGCGACGGGATGAGGGCGGCAGGAGAGGAAGACGGAGGAAGCCACGACCCGAAATTACTGCATCGATCCCCAGCAGACTCTCGTGCTCTACCTTAAGCGACAGTAGATGAAACCAATTTCGGCCCTTAAGCCTGTCTTACGCGTCGCGTTTCGCTCGTTCCCCAGTGCCGGTCCTCGCGAGGAGCCCTCGTGTAATTATGACGCGATCTCTCGCGATCTTATCACGGATGCAAGCTCGCGCAGGCACCGGCGAGAATCGTTGCTCCGATTGTACGGTCATATTTATTGCCGTGTGGAAGAAAAGATTTGCCCGACTCATCGTTTTGCGGAATTTTACTCTCTGAATTTCCCGAAGTAGAACCTCACTCAAAACGAGTGTGAAGTATCTTCACTCGAAGCGATAGTAAGAATTGCAAGAATGAATGCTTCATTCGAATTTCCCGAATGATTCGGCGGTTACTCCGTTTTTCGAGTAAATTTTTACTCCAACAAATTTCAAGAATACGCCAGAGATGACATTTTTACGATACTTTGACACGCTCTTAAGGCTAGTTTGCGCCTATTTGAATGTCTTATAGGCTTATAGTCTTATAGTAAAAACCTACTTTGACGATAGTACATTCATTAATTTCTCTATCGAACCTTTAATTACTGCAGATTTAATTTTAATCTTAAAGTTATAAATAATCTTAAAGTTATCTTACAGTTATAAATGCTCGCGATATTTTGATGGTTAAATTCATAATATTCAAAAGAACCTATTTTGACGTTAAAAACCGCAAAAATATTATAGAAAGTTAAGACATTATCGTGGTTAAAGTAGGAGTAAATTATATTATTAAGATTAAAAGTTTTAAGGTTAGGATTTTCAGGGTTTTAATTAAAGTTGTAAAATTAAAGATTTAACACAGGACTAAAATCTCATCTCGAGCATACTAATCGTGAGAGAAATATTGCCACAATATGCTTTTGTTCGACATATCAGTACAAATGTAAATAACATATATTCCGATAGAAAACTTCACACAGCGATATTTCCTTTCTTGATGAGAATAAATAATGAATTGTTCTCAAAAGAGGTGAGACGAGCGAATACTCTTTGTACCCGCTTGACGTGTGTACATTTTTTTCATCGTACGCTAGGGGAGGGGGGGATATTATCTCATGTTGTATCCTTGAAAGATAGCCGAGACTTAGGATTACAAGAGTACGACGCTCCGCCTCGGAGAACTCAAGTCACACTGTTTCTCTCTCGTTGCTTTCCCTTCTCATCAGACCTCGACCTTTTCGCGTGATAAGCTATCGTCGGAAGAGTTTCCGGATAAAAGGTACATTTTACGACGGATTACGCAGTTTATGACTTTCTTCGACGTTTTTGCCGCGCCCGCGTGTTCATCTCCCGTCTCCGTCATCATCCTGGTCGTCGTCGTCCTTTGACCTCGCCGTCGCTGTCGCTTTACGATCGTACCCTCTCTCACGCGTTTCCCTTTATATTCCACTTTAGACTTAACGGTGACCAACCATTCTTACCGTGTTATCTTCTTTCTTCTTTGCAGTCACTTCGAGTACGATTACATCGCTGGCTCCTGATGGCGAGGACCGCTTCCGGCGATGGGGTCGAGGAAGTCGTCGAACGAGTGAGTAGAAAATATATCGAATGTTTCGCACGTGAGTGATTTATTTTCAAACCTGTTTATTACATTAACAAATCAGGGCGTTAAGTGTGACTTGTCGTATCTTGTATACATTTTCTTGTCTACGTGGTAGAAACGCAATGCGATAGCATTCTAAAATATTTCAAGCTGAAAACTTAAAAGCCCGTAGTCGGACATAACGTTCATAGAAATCTCCAGAAAACGTCATCTCTCCACACTGGTGCTGTAGCTTCGATAAGTCCTACGTATCATAAGATACGTGAAAGACAGAAGACGATATAAAGTAAAATCTCGCGATAACAACCTCCCTTCACCGCGCGCGGTAGAAAAATTTCGCCCACACCGGCCACGTTGTAAATGAAATATCCGCGATTTTCTCGCTCGGCCATCTCCACCACCATCGCCGGGTCGGCGGAGGTAACAGCCCGACTTTTGAATTAAAACGCCCATCGGGCGAGCTCCGTGCACGGGCGACTCGTCGCCGCCGACGCGCCCCCCCCATCCTATCGCTCAAACTCTCAGCGAAAGATATAAAAATTTAATTCCTCGCGGAGAGAATGACGTGCCGGCGGCGCCGCGAGCTTCTTTCAGAGATTCTTCCCCTTTTCTTCCCCCATACCTTTTCTTCCCGTTCTTTCCGGCGCGCGTAGGATCTCGCTATCATTCCCGTGTCCACCTATTTTTTAAACTCCCCCCTCGTCGGAGAAGTTTTTCCATTCTTCCAGTCGTTAGCGGGGCCGTTTACAAAAATTTAACGTCCCGCCCGAGCGCGATATCTCCGCAAATTTCGAGTGCAAAATGCGCGGTTACGTTGTTCCTCGTGTGCATACGGTAGCTTGAATAAATTTAGGGAGAGAATTTATCGTTGGCGCGAACGTTAGACGATAATGACTGTTGCATTACACGGAGCGCGTTTGTGCGTAATAGCGTGTTGAACATTTTACATGCCATTTACCGCGGCGCGTAGCTTCCGCGCTTTTAATTGATCCGTCTATCGCGATGTTTCTGTTACTTCCGGCCGTGTCTCGTTTTTGCAGCCGATAATTTAGCTGCCGGTCTTCATTCCTGCGTCGTGTACGCTCTTGACTTCTGCCGCGGAGTCGCGGTGGTAGTTCAACGCGCAGATAAGCCGCGCAGCAAAGAAGCCTTATGTACGTCGGCGAAGACTTCAGTGGCGTCGTTTATCTCGTCCGGTAACGCCTTGTAAATGCAATTAATAGCGTTATCGATCAAGGATCAGCGATAAGTCCGACGGTTACGCAACGGAGATGTGTGTTTCCATCGGAAGCTCCGTGTACACGACGCATAACTAACGAGTCCGTCTTTCTACATGCTTGAGTTGAATTTTTTTCATTGGTTGTAACGCGCGATAATTATGAAAAAAAAACGACGGGAAAAAAGAAGCGACAGAGGTGCGAATTTTCTCAGTCTCGAGGCATGTATCGACCGTTTCCTATATCTCTGTGTCCCTCTCTCTCTCGTAGAAGAGGAGGATGTTTTCTTCGAAAATAAAAGGCGAATCTTTTTTGCGGGAAATACTCAAAGACGCAAACGATACGTGGTGGAGTTTTATAGTTGGCGTCGCGACGCCCAGGTAGCCGGGATGAGGTGGCGGTCGTGAGGTTAATTCGCGGAGATTCGATTTTTAGGCGAAACGAGTCGAGGCTTTTCCACGGCGGAGAGCCTCGGGGAACGGTGAAAGATATCCCGGATGCGTTGCCCAACCTCCTCCCCCNTAACGCCGTCGGGGATGCCGGGGGCGTAGCTTTTCATCTTACTAAATCACCCGCCGACTCCCACCTACCCCGCTCTATACCGTCGACATCCGGTCGGTGTATTACCGTGCTCAGACCTAAACAAGAACCTCGCCCCCGCAGTTTGTCGCGCAGATGCTCGGAAATACGCACGGTACGTGCGTGCGTGTTACGCCTCGAAACGATCGAACGCGGCTCGATGGAGAAGCCGCGGAATTCGTCGGAGATGCCCTGCCGTTTGTTTCGCGATCGGCTCTCGTCGAACTTCGGGTGCGATTGACGCAGTTTGTCAAAAGTGACAGTCGCATTTTTCGAAAAGGATTGACGAAAAGGGAAGAAAAAAGGGAAGCGGCGCTGAAATCATTTTTCTCCGTGCCGTCGCAAAACGGGCGAGGCTTCGACGATACTGCATGCGGTTTCTCGTTCCGCAGTGATTTAGCAAATGATTAGTCGCGCGACGAGCGGTATAAATTTCGCGTTATTATTATATCGGCGCACCAATGGCTAAACTGCTTCGCAGTTTAATAGAAACCGTCGCGTTTATCGAGCGTGTTCCGTGAACGCTTCCGTGCGTATTCCAATATCGACGTTAGCGATTTGAATACATTGAAACGGGACGGGGCGGTATTTTTCGGATAAAAATTTCGTGCTTTCGTACTTTCCTTTGCCGGGTAATCCTATCGACCCGTGTAATCTGTTCCTCGTTGCGCGAGGGAAAAGGGGAGTTCGCCCGCCGACTAGTGACATCACTGGGCCATACATCAAATCGTTATCAGCGCCGGTTTCTCCCTCCTTCGTTCAGAGGGGTCGGACGTAGAGACAGTTCGGAAAGAGATGGAAAAAGGGGGAAGGAGATTGTGAAAAGATAGAAAGGGGAGAGGGAGGAGCGCGAGCGGAGCGAGAGAGAGAGAGAAAGAATGATGAACGAGGGAAAAGTGGAACGAGGGAAAAGATGAGGTACGAGAGGAAGAGATGGCCGCGGTGAGGGGCGGGTGAGCGGGGGAGAGAGAGAGAGAGAGAGAGAAGGAGGAAGGGAGGGAAACGAACAAATCAAGAGGTGTTTTTTTTATCGTCCTGCGAAACCGTGAAAGAATCAAGGAACGATTTTTTATCCTCGCGTCGCGGCGAGCCGACGAGTTTTGCACCGTAATGAATTCGACGCGCGAGAAACATCGTCGAGAGAAGGAAGACGAGCGCTAACCTCCAACTCGTCTTTCTTCTCGAGCCGTTGATACTCGTATACGAGAAACACGGTCTCGACACCGTAGGATCCCGCGGCAATCCTTCGGAAAATATTTCCGGGCGATCGGGGGCACCTTGCGCGCAGCGCGAGACTTCCAGGGGACAGGCGTCACAGTCGGGGGTATAATTTTATTGCGGGAGATCGAATCGGACGTCGTTGCATCCGCCCCACGGGTGTCAATCCTCTCCGGGGCGAAAGTCAGCAGGACGAGGAACGTAACGGTGTGGGTGAAGAGGAGTAACGTGGCAGGAAGAGTGAGGAAGAGAGAAGGGGGAACACAGAGCGAGAGAGCGGATGAAACGGAAGCCGAAGGAGGCGGGGGCGGTCGGTATCTGACGAGATAAGGGCGCAATCTCTGCCCCCGCCCTCCATGCCTCTCTCTACCTCTCTCTCGTCGTCGTCCTTGATCGCCCTCACTCTCTACATCTCTCGGTGCGAGAGAGAGAGAGAGAGAGAGAGGGATGGATGGAAGAGCTTTTCCGTAGAAGGGGTTGAGAGTGAGATAGCGAGGGAAGCAGGGGTGAAGAGACAGAAGGAGGGAGGGAGGGAGAGGGAGAGAGAGAGAGAGAATGGTTGCCAGGCAACGATGAGAGGGGCGACCAGCAGTATAGATCGCTATCCGGCCACCTCCTCAGGGGCGGGTTGCGTGGGTGGAAGAGGCAAAACCCCCCTTAGCAAGATGGCTTTATTACCCTCCGTCGAGGACTCGCCGATGTCGCTGCAGTAACTTGGTCCTCGCTCTAGGAAATGACGCCAGCGTTAGTGCTCCTTGTATACAGATTCTCTCACATATACACATACACACGCACGCTATGCATGCGTTGTATCCGCGTTCGTTGTTTCCGTGGCTTGGAATCCTCCGGTTAATCCGCTCGAACACGCGCTTTCCTTTCGTAACATCATGGCGTTAGGGGGAAAGATCTGGTCGTCGTTAAATATTGCTCCCAAGTTTGAGAGCCAAGGAAACGATACGCGACATTTCGAAGAAGATCGCGTGATTATAACTCGATGATAGCGCGTTTTTAACGGCGTTTCATCGAGGAATCGAGAAAATGACAACAGTCTCCATTGGAACGAACATGATCTATGCACGCGCAAGATGCTTCCCGAGTTTCGGCGGGGGTGTCGCGAAATTCTCCGTATCTTTCATAAATATCTCACCGGGGTTACAGATGGCAGTAAACAGACCGCCGTTTCCAGTAATAAATCGCGCGGCGCGCGTCCACCGTGCTGCGCCTCCTCTCGCGGAGTCCTGAATTTCATCTGCGAAATTTCGTTCCTAGCGAAACCTACTCGCCTCTCCTCACCTCTTTCCGTCGTTGTTATTACAAGCAGAAACAGTTTCGCGAGCGTCGTAGCTACGTCGAGCTACGGGAGCTGCAGACGCGGTTACAACTTTAATAACTACGCCCGACTTCGCAGCGAGTCGCGTCGAGTCGCGTCGCCAGGCATCGCGACGCTTTCTCACGGCGAATTCCGCCAAGGCGCGCACCAACTCTCTCGGCACAACACCGGAGATGGAACCCCAGACGTAATTTCCGGTTTCGACGCGGCAGTCGCGCGTTAGCCGAACCAAAAGACGATCGCTCAGCGAGCGAGATAGCCCGAGATAACTCGCTCCCTTGCGGCTTTCTCTCTTCTCTCTCGCCCTCTCTCCTCTCTCTATCTGACTCTCTCTCTCTCTCTCTGTCATTCACCCTCTCTGTCTGCCCTTTCTCGTATTTTCCTCTCATCCCTTTCCATCTCTATCCCTCTTCTCCCGGTCTATCTCTTTGTTTCTCCTTCCGCCCTCGCGAGCGCAAACATATCCACTGATTCTCCTCGAATAACGATCGACGAGTTTATGCAAGATGCACTTCGCCGCCGCTCAAGCATCGCTCGACGTTGCTCGGAGTATCCGGGTTGATCGGGGATCGCGATGGATTAGAGAGCTCCTTCGAAAAATTGAAATAATAACGCAAGAACTACTCGTCACGAAACTCTTGGCCTCGCGGCAATCGTAATACGGAAGACGCATAAATTTCAACGAGTCGCGTTTATCGCGTTGAAAGAGAGGAAGAAAGAGAAAGATATATTCGGATCCCACAGATCGCGTATTCGCGGTGATATCTCTTTGAAATGATCCCAAGGAATAGCTCGCGCGGGCGCGCTCGCGAGGGCAGTTTCACTTGAGGGATCTTTGAATCACCGGGCGCCGGTATCTCTCGCGGGAGGAGACGGAATGGATCGTCGGCCTAAATGGCCCCGTCGTGAATACGTTTTTACTGTTGAACATCCGCAGGGGCTTCGACGTATCACCGAGCGACTGCGGCCAACATCGCATCATGAATAATAAACGAAAGTATCCGTCGTGCATGATACACGACAACGGCGCCGCGAGTAGCTCTTAGCGCGTAAATCCTTCGACGTTATATCGGCTACCATTTATTACGGATAAATATGGCTGTGTAGAAATTTCTGCAGCGAAGATCTAAACTAGATCAGAACGCGAAGATAGCAGTGGGATTAGTCATACGTCCGTTGTGCGCGCGAAAGAGAAAGAGAGAGAGAGAGAGAGAGAAAACGAGAAATAGAGAAAGAGTTGTGTACGTGAGATACGGCAATATAATTCTTTCCGCGTGTGCGATATCGCAAACATATATTCGCGAGCGAGAATGTACCTCATTGTTTTCGATTGTATCGCGCGGTAACGTATGGCGGTAACTCAAAGTAGATATTTATTTCGCCGATCGGGCCTAACAAAGTTAGACCGGTTATTAATCTTCCTTAATGCGAGCCGCACGCACACGTAACGAAATAACGTTCGCACGAGAGAGAGGAGAGAGAGTGTACGTCTCCACGACGGTCCTGGGGGGAGAGAGGGGGGGAGAAAGGCAGTAAAAAATTCATCCCCGCGGCCACTTTGCGCGAGGCATTGTGGAATTTATCTTCCGCGGCTTCTGCGAGCTTCCGTCGCACGAGGCTCGCGAAATTCCCGTTTAGTGCGTTTCCCGCTCGTCGATCCCTCGCCTCGCGCAACAAAAGGGACGCGAGATAGAGGGCTCGTAAAAACAGGGACGGCGCCTTGCCGGAGTAGCTTCAGCTACTCCGGGAGATGTGTCGGCCATAGGCGAGTTCGAGCTGCGCTCGTAAAGCGCAGTTAAAGTTTTAAAGGGCAGTTAAATTCGGAGCGAGTTAAGGCAGGAGCATTATAACGGCGCGTGCCAAGTAGTAGGAGGGCGGTCGCCGCTAAGGGGTTGAAGCGGGAGATGATGGATGTTTAAATTTCGCACGTAACCCGTTCGCGCTTCGATAGAAAGATAGAGGGAGAGAGAGAGAGAGAGGGGCGTGTGAGCGCAAAATATACTCGCTCGAGGAACGCTCGGCCGATCGGTGGGCGGAGTGGGAAACTACTTTGATTTTCCCCGTCAAACTACCTTTCTTTTCTTCAATGAATTTTCGACACCGCGTGTGTGAGAAAGTATGATGAGATTGTCGACGTCGTTTCGTTCGTCGTATTTGCTCGGCGAGCCTCTCTCTTTCTCTCTCCATCTATCTCTGTTAATCTCTCGTTATGTCGTCTTGTTACGCGGACGTTATTGCGATTTTTTACGAGCCGCCGTAATCCTGTTACGACGCAGTTATCGCTACTTCGCCGCGTGTTTCTCTCGTCGCCCTTCCGGAAATCGAGCATCTCCAGGGAGAGCGACTCGTCGAGTTCGACGCGCCCGCTGCCGTTCGCAACGTCTCGGTGCGACGGGGAATAACGCGACGACGGAAACGTCGTCGATCCGTCGAGCTGTGAGAAGAGACATCGGACGGATAAAAAACATCTCGACGGATGTCCTTTCCCGTCGACGTTCTCCAAAAGTACTCTTTCGTTCTCTCTCTACTTCTCTCTTTCTCTCTCTCTCTCTCCTGTCACCCGCGCGCACACCCGCTCCCCATTGTCTCGCGCGAGCGTGAGCGAACTCGGCCATCGACAGAATTCTCATGGGTATCGAGTACGTGCACGATGTTACAGTTGTCACTGTCATAGCCGATTGGACCATTGAAATGGTAAAGAGGGGGCTCCCGGACAAGCGTCCCGCAGCTTCGGACAGGCACGCCCGCTGCCACACGCGGATCTGTGCTGTCGCGCCGCATCGCGCGGAAGTAAACCCCGCGACACGTCTTGCGTCACGTATCTATTTTTTTTCTCATTCTGCCATGACAACCCGCGCGCACCCGCTCTCCTTCGATTGTCACGCCTGCCGGCGCGCACAATGCGCGTTAAGAAGCTTTGTGCACAGCCGGTTCTCGCATTTACGCGCGCTCTCTTACACGATGCGATGCGCGTTACGTCGCGCCGGCTGGAATTTAAAATGTTGCGGCATTATCGAATTTACGGTTACGCGAGTCGACGGTGCGCGTTGCGGCGGTGCGTTGAATCGATATTTTAAAACGGGAGGTGAAGGATCCGAGCACGCGTGTTCACCGCCGTTCGGAAATCGCGATTTTGACCGATCGTCGTCGAACCGCCCTCTCTTTCGTCCCCCTTTTTTGCGGAACATATTGTCGTCGTCGTGAAACGACTCGTATACTTGGAATATTTCACACGCGTCGCGCAGACTCCCCCGTGACCGGTCATCGGTCTCCCCTGTAAAATTTTTAAACTCCGGAAGGGTTGCCGCCCAGCTTGAGTTACTTATTTATTAACCCATCAATTTGTTAGAGTCACATTGTGCGCCTGTCACGCTTCCTATCGCTCTTTCTCCCGCGTAACACGCGTTCGACATCGAAATTTCCAAGTAAGAGTTTTACCGCTTTACACAAGTAAGAGTTTTACCGCTTTACACACGGAAAAAAAGAAAAGATTAATTTCAGTAGCTAAATTAATCGTAACATACCTGAAACTTTGGCAGCGTAAGCGATTTTAATTGTTGCAGTAGCAAACTCTTACGTTGAAGCAGAAAACGTATTTATCGTAAATTTACGATAAATTTCTAAAAATTTATTATACTTCCAGATTAATTTCTAACAATGCAACGTGCCACTCTAGTGATCTCTAAAGGAGCCGTGTATCCGGGAAGCGTCCTTAATCTTGTCTGATCTAACGTATCTTATTATATATCGATACTTTTCATCTCACCGATGATCCGTACGAAGGAGGAGCCTTGTACTTCATTGTCTCCGCTGCTTGTACACGCGCGCACTTACGGCAAAACGATGGACGTGCCTGTTCATTATCTACTTAATGGAGCGAGAATGAAGTCGGAGCGATGCTCACTTCCCATGTCGGCGAACAAAAAGAAAACGATCTCGTCACCGCGCAGAGGGGTGGTATTACTCCGTCGCACCCGTATACACATAACGCCATGAACCACCGGCGTTATACAAATAGAGAGCACGCGAGTCTGTCCGCGATGGCACCCGCCGAGTGACCTTCGTCGATTAATCGCGGTCGTGCCAATCGAACTGTGAGTGTCAACAAACGCGCGCGCGCGTCGTGACGCACGCGGTCTTCGTTGCGCGACCGCAAAGAGGGTGAATAGTACTCGGCGGTTTTCGAGCGTGAACACCAGAGTTCAGAAAATGTAATCCGCGATTCGACTCATTGATGAGCATTCCAGTTGCCTATTTCAGCGAACGGACAGGCGGATAACGGATAAACGTTTGGCTGCGATATTTTCGCCCGTGCCGAACTCCAGCAAGCGCGCCGTTTGCGAGTAGGCCCCGCTTTGTGAGCGCGAATGAACTCTTACGGCGCGTGTGAGTGCGCATTTAATTAAGACCGGGTGCGCCAAGACGGACGCCGATCCCTCCGCGCTCGTTCCTGCGTTAAGAGGCTCGCTCGCAGAAGATACGCGTGATGGAGCACGGACTGAGTGCCATCGCCCTCTTATATAAAAATCCAACGTACGTTAGCGCGCGCGCGAGAGAGAGAGAGAGAGAGATTACACGGAGAAATTGAAAATCGCCAAGTCGAAGGGCGATAAGAGCACGACGAGACATTAGATGTCGTCTCGGGGTTGAAGTCGTTTTTAGTAGAGCGGAATAAATCTCGACGTTCGAGAAATATCGCGATAAGGGAGCAAACTGCCGGGTCATCGAATGAAGGGAATCGACACGCGCTGGAATAATCTTAGGGGATGCGTCGAGTTACATTATACAAATTCCACGCGCAGAGAGAGAGAGAGAGAGAGAAGGATATGACTCCCCCGCGTAAGTCCCGTGGGGTAAACTACGGTCGACGACGACGCCCGGTGGGTGTGTTTGTTTTATGTCGGCAGATCAAATGGGCTTTACGGAATTCGGTACTGCTCCCCGTGCTATTAGAGCCGACCTAACACTCCGTTCCCAGGGTATTTACGCGACGCCGCGGTCTAATACGTCTAATGATCTTCTCTTACGCGAGTGTGCGCGTTACATGCCGATAATTCATGCCACGATGATCACGGCGCGAACAGCGCCGTTTTTCTACCTTTTCGCCCCGTCTACCGGAAATTAATATTTTCGTCCGACAATACACGTCGCAGCGTTAACGTCAAGATTGTGTTCAGATCGCATCGTGCGATGTACCTCGATATCCTCTCTCTCTCCCTCTTTCTCTCTTCTCTTCTTTCTCACTCGCTAATGCAATTTGCATCCCATTACGGGCGCGCTCTCGCGAAATCAAGACTGCCTCCTAATTATTCCTTCTTCCCTCCTGGCGGAAGCGCGTTTATCCATTACAATAATAACCGCGTGTGTTATGATCGTACAACCTGCCATTAACGACGCGACGTGAGAGTACGTGTTCGACGATTCGATCGGCGGCGATCTCCGCTCGTTGTCTTGGCTTTTCGGCGATCGATTCGACGGGCGGACGGATGTACGGACGCACCGCGAATTTAATCGCCAAACAAATTAGCCCCAGTCATCGGTCGATGTCGAGCGAGAGGTGCAGCAGGTGATACGCAGCGTCTCCTGAATATCCAATAAACTCGGCTGACGCGCGCGCGGACCAGGTATGCGACAGCAAAGGTGCATCCACAAAAATCGGCCTGGCCTCGCTCGTTACGGAGAAGCCGACGCATTCTCTTCGTACATAACGCGAATAAAATCAACATGTAATTCAATTCGATACGTGTATTTTGAAGTATTCGACAATTCAGTGCGCCCGAATGATACGTCAGAGCCAATAAACAAACGTAATAATTATGAAACAAACGTTTCATAATTATTACGTTGCATTCATAATTCTTAAAATTTTGCACTCAAACAATACAACTGAATGTCAAACATCATTTTGTTTGAATAAAAAAGTTGTTTCATTAAAGTAAACCATGTTGTTTGATAGAAAAAACATTATTTAGACGAAATATGTATATATATACGATATTATATTTTACATATAATATTTGATATATGATATTTAGTTTTCAATAAAAAAAATTTATTTCATTATATGTAGTCTCACTAAAACAAAGATGTTCTTTAATATCTTTGTAATATAGTTTTCTAACATAGCATTACTTTTTTTCAAATAATTTATTGTCTGTGGTAACCATTGTAACGTTTGGATGAAATACAAAAGAAATATGTTATTTGACGTTAAAATATTTACCTTGTGAGAAGCAATCCTGTTTGTCGAATCAAACGTTTATTTATTTGCTCCATTTCAAAAGACAAATTTGTTTCAATTAAAGAAATCTTATTAAATCCAAAGAAATCCTCTTTATGTATATTACAACTATGACTGCTAATATTTCGCTATAATTATAAATGAAACGTTTCGAGTGTGCGTGAAAGTCAGAAAAGCGAGAGGTTGGAATCGGTTCTTCCTCGGTCCCGCGCGAGAATTTATTTATTGCGAAATTGTTCACGCGAGTCGCGAACGTTATTTCGATTCCGCGGGCGATCGACTCGTTACTACGACGACGTCCGTCCGGCGCGTAAGCTTGCATCGACCATGCGTCTTGTTCGTTTTTTCTCTTTATGCCGGAAACAGATGGGCGCGCGAGCCCGAGATCATTAGGAGGAGATTAGAGGTCCGGAGCCAATTAAAATTTTCGTGCCGGCCAACCGACGGCTCTCTCTCTCTCTCTCTCTCTCCTTCTCTCTTCCTTTCTCTCTCTCTCTCTCTCTCTCTCCTTCCCTCTCGCGCCCGAGTACCCGTGTACGTGCGTATCGTACCGTGCGCGCGTGTAAGTACGTTAACGTAATTACGGGATTGCCGTGAGGACGACACCGTCGATCACGTACGATAGTATCGATGTCGCTAGCGCGAGGAATTACGATTTGCCCCGCGCTCTCCGAAGCGGAAACACTCGACTTTCGTGCCCCTCGAACACCACCTCGTGTCCCTTCGTGCGTATCTGTCGCTATACACTCAGAAATTAATGCGAGTGCGCGCGATCGTAAGGAGGATCAAATTGTTAATATTTTTCCCGTTTCTCTCATCCCTCATATATCACTTCGACTTTGCGCTCGACTTGTACACCTTTGCGAACTGCCGATATATCGGCAAATCAAATTTCACACGCAGCCCAAACATTATACCAAGCTGGATTATCGTTGGGGTTATCGCTCTAACTCTCGGTATACCATCAGGGCCCGTAAAATTCAATTTTAGTTGCTGAGTTTTTCTACTTTTCAGCTGTTCCGATTATTTAAAAAAAAATTATATTTTGTGACTTTTGCTTCTTTTTAGAGATTTTCCAAGGAATCAAAATAAATTTACTTGTTTTCTTTTTAATGGAATGAAATTCATTGTTATGCCGTTACTGTGTAGTACGGTATATCGAAGATTAAAGGAAACTTTGGTTTCGCGGACAATTGTTTCTCGAAGCACCCTGCTTATTGATTAATGACTCGCGGTGCGAAGACTGACCGAAGCAATCGTCACTGTTTTGAAGGCGCGTCCGTGGCAGAACGGGGAGGGGGGCCACTTGTGAAGGCTCGGGCGACGTTAAAAGGGCGCTTAACTCGGGGCTCGGTGGGATGCTGGTTATTTAATCTTTAATCCCAACACACTCGAGGGTGACTCCGTCACCGATACCCCGGATTTGCGTGGCGTCAGTGCCCACCCCATGAAATCATTTTCAGGGGTTGTTCCGCGCGCGCCGCGACCCCTGATCGATTCCGGGACGAAGCCCCCTACACTCGCCACCCTTTGTCTACCCCGATTCCATCGTGTCGTCAGAGAATCATCTCGATATCATCTCTTCGCGAGGCATCTCTGCTGCCAAACAGCGCCAATAACTTATATACAGTGAGATTAGCAACAACAATCATTTATTAACGGGAAGCAAAATAACGGGAAGCACACAATGCAGCATGGAAATGAAGCAGAGCGAAAATTTATTTCGTTTAATTGCTATGTACATTATATATTCATTTCGATTAATTATCATATTATTAGATCGCCGCGATATGTCGACGTTTGCACGTCCACCGGTTCTCACGCGCTCGTTTATCTTCCGTCGCGGGATTCTACGTAATCTAAATAACCGATTAAGTTGAAATTAATGCGACAGATTCGGAAAAAAAGCCGATATCTGCCGATCGAGCGGAACAGGCCCGCCCGAGTGATTAATCTGATGTAGTTGTTACGCGCGTACGAGCGTCCGCTAGCGTACTGTACGAGCGAGGCGAGAGCCCGTGTTCCTCGCCACCGCAATTCTCGGCATCTAAACGTGCGACTTAACGGATCTCTCGCGGCCAGCGGCGTATTCGTCTGCGAATCGCGTCTGCGAATTGCTATACGGAGGAAGAAAGGCGCGATTGGCCTTGAGGGGCCGAAGTTGCATAGCCAAATAACAGCTTGCGCCGAACGGTTCTGTGGGATGTTATTAAAGCGTGAGTTGCGACTCGCGAATGACACGGAGCTAAGATTTACGAGCACGCTCTCTCTGTCTCTCTCTCTCTCTCTCTCTCTCTCTCTCTCTCTCTCTCTCTCTTTCTCTCTATGT
This sequence comes from Dinoponera quadriceps, assembly GCF_001313825.1. Taxonomy (NCBI): domain Eukaryota; kingdom Metazoa; phylum Arthropoda; class Insecta; order Hymenoptera; family Formicidae; genus Dinoponera; species Dinoponera quadriceps. Next base: position 411,155 of record NW_014555716.1, read on the forward strand.
GATTAGTTCTCTCTTCCCGCGGAAGATTTATGCTCGCGTTAGACTCACGTTTGCATCTCGTTGGCGTGTGCCTATCGGTTGGTTTTCCAGCGAGGGAAGAGCAATGTCGGTACGTACATTTCGGGGCCGATCGTCTTGCGCCGAATAAGCAGCTCGTTAGGAATTCTGATAAGAGAAATCGCGTGCGTGCCAACACACACGCACGTGATTATGCGAATCTGTTAATTAAGGGTCGCGCGTTCGCGCTACGTTACGCGGTTAACGACTTTGTGTATATTTGAGGAACGAGATAGCCATCGCGAATGCATAAACTATGAAAACGACGATGAAAATGGAGAGTTCTATATGTGTGATTATTGTAATTTCGAAAGCGCGCGCTCTCGCTCTTCCCACGTGCAGGAACTTTTCGCCCGACGCGCGGTAATCCGAGTTCGTTAATTGGTCGCTGACGCAACCGGCGCGCCGTCAGACGCACGTGAGAAAATGAAAGTGATTTTTCTCTTCTGTTTCTTTTGCTTTTTACGTACAATCGGTCATTATGAATCACCTGCGGCTTCTGTTTTTTCTGCGATCTACGCCGCCCCGACGATCTGCTCCCATCTCGATCCGTCTGAAACTCTTCGATTGTCGTTCGATCGTTATCGAGACTCCATCTTGTTACTATTGTGGATAAAGAGATTTTTTATATCGCAGCTGGTATTAGAAAATATTCGGTATTTCCATAATGAAATAATTCCATAGTCAGGAAAATTTTTATATTAAGCACTATTACAATGTTGACGATAATAATAATAATAATATTCATATTCCTACTGCTACATTTCGTTAGGACAACAAAAATGCGATCGGTGTTGAAAAATTTAATTTATTTTATTAAGTATACAGGAAAGGAAAATCTTCTATTTCTTTCATAAAAAAAAAAATATGAATACCGGAAAATATTATATTTGACTTATAGAGACGATATAATAAAAGAAATATAAGATACGAAAAATGATCAACTGTATAATTCATAAAATTGACCATTTACATTCTTTCTCTCAGTGCGACTGCGCGCGGATATTCCCGGCTAATTTTCCTCCATGTTTCGCACTTCCTCCGGATTCAGATTTTCGGAATCGTTCTTCGCGTCGGCGTGGAGTGCCTCGCGCGATTTCGAAGGCGGCGTCGCGCCGGATCAATACGCCTACAGGATAATAAGTATAATCGGACGTCTGATGGCTCGCGTAACGAAAGACGGGTAACATATTGTCCTGTTAGGGAGGGGATTCCGTGTCAGAGGACTCGTACGCCTAACCGGGGGGAGGGCGAGAGTCGGTCCCGTTTCTTCAGCGGCGGGACCCCCCATGGGAACATTTCACACCGGTAACCGCCGCGAGTCCCTCGCCCCACCCAGCCCGGCGCGCGGTAGTCACCCTTCGTAGTTTTGGTTACGCAAAGTCGATTTAGTCGGGGATGGTTTGCTCGCTGATTTATAACGTATGGAGCCGCGTATATCACGGAGGTCGCGTCTGGAGAATCGCCCTTATCGTCCCCGCCCGCCTATCGTTCTCGCGCGAAGAAGAAGGTGGCGCATAAAGGTGGCGCATTATATGATCGCGATACGATCCTGCCGTATGGAAAATAACACACCGTTCGCCGTTCGCTTCTTTTTCGCCTGGCGCGTCTCCTCAGATCGCGAGGTAAACTAATCGCATCAGGCGGACCCGGTGACCTCGCCGCATCGGCTCGCGATATTATAACGTTACGAGATACCTGCGCGCACTTTTAACGACACCCTGCGTATCCCCACGCGCCTATGTACGTATATACACGGTTCGGCGCATTAATAAACGTCCCCGTTTAATAACACACGCGCCCGCAGATTTATTTCGGAGCCGCGATTTTAATTCATCCCGAGACACCGAGACGAGTCCGACGTTGGCGAAGCTCCGCTCGAAACCTTCTCTGCAACGCTGCTCGATACGCGGCTCGCCCCGTGAGCGGGAGATCGCGTTTTGACCTCGTTGCTGCGAAGTGTCACATATATCTTCCTTCGCGGAAACTAATCTTTTCCAGCGATAGAGTAACACCTACCTACCTACCTACCCATCTACCTACCTACCTACCAACCTATCTATCCACCTACCCGCCATGCTACATGTGTTCCCGGGGGCAGAGTGTTGTCGGTGCGTTTATTAATTAGAGGTTACACGGCAGCGGGGGCGGTAGGACGGGGAAGGCGCGAGTTTCTGCCGTCTCCTTCGTTTCTGGATAGAGGACAGTCACTTCCACTCTCTCGCCGCCCCGCTACCCTGCCTAACCTCTTTCGATCCCTCTCCGCCGCCTCCCCCTCTTCTTCTTCTTCTTCGGGGCACGGCACCGTCCTTCGGCCGAGATGAAGATACTAGAGGTGGGCGGACTCCGGCGTACATAAATCGTTGGTGTAGCGAGCGGCCGAGGTGCTAGGTGAACGCACTGCACGCACGCGCTTGCGTGTGTGCGGCCGCATTGTTAAACATTGCACCTACGACGTATCTGGCCGGCGGCGGCGCCTTACACCACCCTCACCTCCTCACCCGACTCGACTGTGCCGTGACTGTGCGTACGACTATCGTAGGACTACCTCTGCGCCGTTACCGACCGTTTCCCGCGCAGGAGAGAGAGCTCGAAGCGCCTCCGGATCGTGTCGACATTTTAATCCGGAGTGCGGGTGCGTCCTCGGCCCGTCGCGCTGACACGTCGAGTTACGATTCCGATCTCGCCGACGAATCCAAGCGCTTGAAAGGGGAGGCTCTTTAATGAACCCGTAGAAGACCATTGATTAAATGCGTTTCTGGACCGTACATTATCGCAGTACATACAGTTTGCGTGGATACTCTTGATCGAAAGTTTCTTACACCGTCGCGGAAGATCGCTGCAGAAGGGACTCGCTGAGTTCCACAACGTCACCGGTTTATCGCAGCTCCGAATTTAGCGCCCTTCTCCTAAATTATCCCACAGAGATCGGCACGTGCCGATCGCACCCCTCCTGACAGCGGCGCGCATAAAAGTCGGGGGGTTGTCACGATCCTCCACCCTCTCGCCTTTCGCTAACCGGCTCTGGATTCACGGCATGAATTGATGCTAAGTCACCGGCGTCAACGGGGAATCAAGCCTCTCGAGTATTTGCTTAGGGTGCAGCGTTTGTTTCTTTAGGATCGGCGCCGATTTGTTACTCGCCACTTGACCGGCTACCGGGCTCGCGTCTGTTTGAGAATCTTTCGTCGCCGCTGGTGAAGTTACATAAATATACTTAGGTCCGTGACACCGAAGAGTGAGAGAGCAAATATAAATCGCAAACATAATCGAGTCGAAATTCGCATTCTACGTTAATTGCTTAAACATGATCTAGTTATCAGTTACGGATCCATTTGGCCCAGCTAGTTTCTGGCTGAAAGTTTGGATCCAGAAAATACTTTTTTAACGATGACGTCTATCAAAAATTGGAGAATTACTTATACACTGTATAATTAACCAATTCTATCTCAACGTAATTTTCTTACTCAGTCGTTTGACCATTGGTATCTAGTAAAGCCCGAACAGTAAAAATTGACTAGTTTCTGACATGTAACCAGACGCTTTTCCCGGAAATGTTTTTATTCGGGTGATTCTTTAAGTTTCACGAAATTCAGGTTAATGTAGAAGCACAATTTCGGACGATCACGTTGACAAAATAATTTAATTCGCAGTTAACCAGAAGCTTTCTTTCAATTAATCCGATCTCGTGAATACATTTATGCGCGCAACGTCTTTTTCTCAAGTTACGATATCTCGATTTTCACTGAACCATCGTACGCTTTATCCAACGTTGCTTCTTGCCTCGCATGTACAAGATCGGACGAATATAATTCCACGTTAGCACGTACAGCACGAAACACGTGGCTTTAAACAGTGGAGATGCCTAATGGATGTCGACGTTCGAGCGTCGTCGACGAAGTTTCCCATGAACCTGCCGGCGCTTTCTGGCGCGTAATTCCGCGATTTAAACGGCAACTTGGTCCCCGCGCTTGGACGCGACGCCCGAACGACGTCGCCAGTTCCCATATCAGGCATGCAAAGCTTGATGTATCGACGCTTTATGAAGGCACTGGGGGCGCCCGTAATACAGACCGCCCACCCCTCGAAAAGCGAGCGTCATCGCGACGCTGCGGCAAAGTCACCCTAATGGTCGGATTAGTTTCTGATAGCGGCGAGTATAGGTCATAGCTGAAGCCGCCACGTTGCGCAAGAGGTGTATTCATGACGGATTCACCCGTCCCCCCTCTTTCATCCCTCGTCCTGTCGCCGGCGCGTTAATAATTACAGCGGTGTAATAATTACTCTTACGGTCGTGCGCGATCCTCTCCTTTTACACCGAGTAAAATGAAATTATTAATTCCAACGCGGATTACACTCACTTTCGGCGGCGCTCGTGTCTTTTTGCTGCTCCAACGAAAACAGTAGTGCTCTTACGTCGCACACGACATTTTTTCCGCGTGCTTTCACACGAAAAAGAGAATTGTTAATTTTACCGCGAATTACAGTCACCTTCGGCGGCGCTCTCATGTCGCTCTTCGTTGCTCTAACGAATAAATATGCGTAATAAATTGCATCGTCAGCAACATTGTGTCAACTATTTACGACACAAGTAAACTATAATTATATCATTATGTATTTATAATCGCAAATACCGAACGCTTTTTTCTCAACGTACTCATCCGGGTATTTAACACATTGCCAACTGCTCGAGTAGATTAACGCGTTTCACGATGGATCGAGCGATCAGCTTGGTTTCTTAATACTTCCGGAGATACAATCGACTTTCCTTTCGGGATTTCATGGTATTAACATCCCGAATTATACGGAGTTGCAACAAAAGTCCCAATTAAAGTACGTTATGGCAGCTTATTAAAGAAAACGATACTCGGGGCCTAACGAGGCGTGATTCACGCGGCTAACAAGTGTGTTGAAGACGTTTTCGCGGCTTGAAAAAGCGCGATTACTCGCGCGGGCACTCCGAATTCCGCCGCTCTCACCTGGCCGTTCCTCGGACCTCCCGATCGGTTCTTGGACTAATAGCCGCAGCCGTTGACCGCGGTCGAGTCAATATCCCAATATCGTCTCATCTGCGTTGTCTAAACGGCGAGAGCAAGGGCGGGGAGGACGGGGGACAGAACGGAATACCGTCTTCTCTCCGAGCGATGTATCTCGAGCGGGATCTCCCGGTCTCCGTTTAAGAAAGCCCGGGTCGCCTCGTCCGCGCTCGAAGAGAAGTTCCCGCAGGAGGACAGCCCGGAATGAAATCATCGATCGATAGCCGATCGGCCGCTCTCGCGGGGCGAACCTTTCAATCATGCGACACCTATCAAGCCGCGGGGCTCCCGGTGCTCCCAAATGAGAGACCCTATGCCTCTCGGCCGCGGACGAAAAAGTGGCCGGCTCCGCGCGATGCTATCAGTGATTCATGAGAAACATTCGGATATATATTTGGATCGTGCCCCGGTAACTCGCTCGGGCCGCTCGGTGAAACGGCCGATAATCTACGGCGCATCTCGTGCGGCTAGATAAACGTGTATCGCGGCCGGGAATTCGCGGTGTCGAAAAATCGGGGGCTTATAATTGCGACGATTTTCGCGCGACGGATCGCCCGTCGAACGATCGCCGCGAACTGTTTCAATTATACGCTCGGACGTTTTCTGGACGCTCGGTTCCACGATTCATCGGTGTACGACGTCGGTGTGCGTGTTTTAATTTATCACGGGTCATCATTGTCAGACGGACAGCTTTCGTCCAGTCCGTCTGTCTCCTGAAGGTTTCAGACTAGACTAGCTGGAACAGTGATCGAAAGAGCTATGTGCTGAGAACATAAAATTTAAATTTTACACGTATATGTTGATCGTACAATTTCAGAGAGATTTTATTCAATACGAAAAAGAAGGGTCTCGTAAAAAGGGGCTGATAAATTAAAGTGTTAGTATTTCCACGAACGATTAATGGATCGTGTTTAAAAAAAATAATGATATCTGCGAAAACATATATTAATATCAAGTTTGAGCGCTCACGGCAATTTTCGCTATGAATTGTAGACCTCTGCCACGATGTGCATCCGGAAATTCTCGTAGCAGTGATGAGCGATTTTTCGACTAGGGACTCGGCGATGCACGTTCCGTCAATCTACAGCGAGATCGATCTGCTTCTTAAAGCAATCATTAGTTTACCTGACGAACGAGGTTGACAGTGGAAGCTGCCGGTCACTTCTGTTTTATAAATGATTTCATAATCTGTTCGCAAGTAAAACGAAGAAGAGGTCGTGGGGTCCGTAGGCCGCAGTTGACTCCGGAGGACGTTATTAATTGAGTCCGTCGTCGGGCGCTCCTCGCCAACAGATTCAATCGCAACCCGTCACATAATCAAACGCATAATGAAATCCAACGTAATCGTTTCAGAATTCAGTTTACATCGTCGCGAAACCCCACTCGGGCAAAAATAAAACGAAGAAAAGGCACTGTAGATATTCAATCAAGATATTCAATCGAGAAACTAAAATTAATTAATTAATTAATTAAAAGGGCTAACGAGAGCCGGCGAGTGAATATTTTAATGCGATAAAATTTTGCCGGCCGGTTTAATAATTTCTTTTGAAAAATAAAATCCCTCGTATTGAGACGGAAAAAAAATGAGCTTCGCTCTCGTTGCAGAAATTAAAGTCTCGTGTATGCTTCTTGATCGTTAAAACGTCACGCAGCACCGCCGCGACGTTTTTATTTTTTCCTCTTATTTATACTTAAAAACATGCATATAGCGCGAATGACGACGGCGATGACGATAATTTCGGGGCCCCGAGGAGTAGTTTCTCGGGTGGAGCACGCTCCGGAGCGTGAAAAAGACCGCGCCGTGTCACGCAACGTGTTCGCCGTTCTCATTGGCTCGACTTTCCACGAAGATCGTGAACGCCCCCGCGCACGCACGCGAACTCGTTCTCGTGACCGGTGACAATATTCCTCAGCCACCATTTTCGCCCCGTGTCCCCCTTTTTGCCCGTTTTACATCGCCATTTTGCCGACGTTTGTCCGAGGACGGTCGCGCCGTTCCGATAAATAACGCACGAGGTAACGTCGTTTACGTCTATATAAATATCTCCCACAGAGCGGGACATATTCAGCGAAGCGTTCAATCTACAACGTACTGCGCGCTAACAGCTCGATATTTCCTTCGGTGGAAAAGGAAAATGAAACCGAATTAAGGATGACTTAAGCGACGGATGAAAAGGGAAATAAGATTGCTCTCTAAATTTCTTCGAATAAAATATTCTACCAGAAAAATCGAGTGACGGCCGAGTCGCTAAAATCTGGGTGATTTTTCACTCACATATCCAATAAACTCTTCGTTCTGAATCGGCGGATGAATATTTTCGTTCGGAATCGAAGAGTGAATCTAGTGTATTTTATCGCTTCACAAGGTCATTTTCAATTTCGTACGGGTCACGGATCCATCATATCAATTTGAGTTAAATATTCACTCCTACAATCCCGTGAGTGGCGGTGGTATTTTCGTTGTCTTCGCGTCGAATGAATTCCTTCACTCGTTCCGAGTGAGACTTCGCTCGGCGAAATTTAGAAAGTACCCCTCGCGAAATTATATTACCGCTTTCGATTACCGACAGGTCACAGAGCGGGTCTCGACGAGTCGCGACGGGCACGAGCGATTTTCTTTCGCACGACGAGAGGTCCGTTCTCGCGTAACACGTCGTGTTCGATCCGCAATTATTCGCCTTGAGGGGGTGGTTGGGGGAGGGGGGGA
>NW_014555716.1:419164-431520 GCF_001313825.1 Dinoponera quadriceps
GGGGGAGTCGGCGAGAGAGACGGGTCGAATCTGCGCAAACCGCGCAATATCGTCTCAGATTTATGGCCCGGCGAAGATAGGCCGACGCGATACTCGTCACACGATGAATCGGCAACGGCGTTCATCGGCCGCGAGCGGCCGGTCGGCCGGCTGGATCTCGATCGGACTCCTAATTGCCGAAATTGGCTCGTGCCCGCTACGGTTATCGGTCCACCGTATCGGCGAAAGCTCTGGAGCGGTATCGTTTAACGTTGTTAAGTCTCGGGCGTGATTCTCGGGCTGCGATTGCACCTCCGCGATCGTGCCTCTCTCATAAGTAAGATGAACTTTCATCGGGCGGAGATAATATGACCATCGGAGAAAGAGAGAAATAGCGAGGGGCCGGGGGAGGGGAGAAGTAGAAAGAAAGAGAGGGAGGGTGTCTCTGTAATAATTTTTTATTCATAATGATCGACAGTTCAGCCTCGTGGTCGTCTCTCATTTGGAAGGAGAGAATGTTGTATGATCTCCCTTCTTTCGGGAGGGATAGAGAAAGGAGGGGAAGGAAAGCGACGAGATGGAGGGCACAGAACTCCTCTCGCGGGTGTAACGATACGAAAGCTCCCGTGCAGCCGCTGTCTTCGGGGTGGCTTATTACGTCAGTTACTCGTTAACGCGCGGCTTACGTGCCCGCGCATTGTGCGGTCCGGGTAGGTAGGTAGGTAAAGGGTCGATAATACCAGCCGAAGAATGCTCGGGGAGGACACTCGACGCGAAAGTGCGCATTGTCAGGCACGCGCTGGCACTACAGATGCCGCATGGCACTTCCCTCGAGTGCGCCGCATATGCTGCGAATCAGTTGCGAAACCTATCCGGCCGATTGTCCGGACGATGTAATGCACTCGCGTGTAATTCGCGACGAGGCGGGGCTAGGTGGAGGACGGTTGCACGCGGAACTTCCTCTTTCGAGAGCACGATACGGTTGCGAGAGAGCCGCCTGCGGTTGTTGCACCTCGAGCGAGACAGGCCGGGCACAAGGTGATTAGGCACGAAGCGGCGAAAAGGCGACCGCTGGCGAACGCTTACGAAACGCACGTGCGGAGGAGTCGGACGTGCGAGGAATCCGGGATCCCCGTGGAATCCCGGAAGCTTCCGCGAGCTATCGCGTAGGCGAGATCGAGCCGTGCGTTTCGTTGACGACCCATTGCGAGAGGAACAGTGGCGGAGGAATCGTGGAATACTTTTTACAGAACGTAATTTCTAAAGGCGATATTCACGATGAGATCTTATATTTAAGGTCATATCAAGTTCGTCTTTGGATGTTTTGCAGCCGATGAAACGGTCCGAAAAGTATCTGCCGTTGAACTCGAGACGATCTTGAATATAAAATCTGACTATGAATACCGCCCTGAATTTCTCGGAATGAAATCTCGCTCGAAAAGCAAAGCGACCACCGAGTCGAATTTGAATAACTTTTTCATTCATTCAGCGTGAATCCCCCACTCTGAGAATCGACGAGTGACGATTTTCGCTTGAAACTGAAGAACGAGTATGACGTAGTACACAGTGACAGGAACATATTCGCTCCATATTCGATTGAAATATTTGCTCATATGCAGTCAGAATCCACTCTAAGCATGAGAATGAGACATTCGCTCTTGCAATTCCGACTGACAATATTTTCACTGTCGCTTCGGGTAAAAGTACTGCCACTTTTCACTTGTTTCGCGCGAGATTTCGCTTCAAGAAATTTATAAAGTAGGAAAAGTACCATGAGCGGGGGAAAAATATATCTACTAAATTCATTCTTATGAGCGTAGAAAACATGCCCATTTCAAGCACAAATATTAAAGTATTCATCATAAAAATATAGGTATTAATTGAAACTTTCCGTATTAATCAGAAAAACATTGCGAGATCCCTTTTTTCCACTGTTTCCCTCGTAATAAATGCACCAACAAGAAGCACCGAGCATCGCGATGGTCACCCTTGGGTCAACTTGACCCGGTCTCCCTTATCTCAGGAAAAAATACACACGGAGGGTAACTCGTCGCATTTTAGACAAACCAATCGACGCGACGCTTTGTATTATTCGCGACATCATCATCGTGGATTTCACAGCCGCCGACGGCCGCCGTGATTTACGCACGATCGTGATTTTCGTATCGCGATAATTCTGTCGATAATTATGTCGACGATCATGAGAGGACAGGGGACGCGTGAGCTTAAAATCGTTATCTCGCAGAAGTGTCGGTTGTTGATCGTTCCTCCTCCGCGCGATTATCTCCGTAACGCTGCGCGTCCGCGTGTCGTCGAAGCGAGACGCTTGGCCTTCGTCGCCGATCGGCGTGGCCGAGTTAATTGCGAGCCGCGGATCCGCGCTGTTGTTGTTGTCCAGCTTGCGGATCTCGGCTTTGCACCCCGAGAGCTCTGCGACGCGACGATACAATAGAGAGGTCCGGTTTATCGGTCGATGGATGAGTGGGCGAAGGAATTCTAAAGGGGTCGAAAATCGAAAGAGAGAGAGAGAGAGAGAGAGTGTCGTACGGTGGTCTCCCTCCGCCCTCCCTTCATTTCTCCCGTCTCTCCCTCGGCGATCCTCCGCCGTTGTCGAGCGGATAGCCGCCGCCTGTGAGTTGAAACAATAAGGCCTCGACTATACCCGACGCGCAACTCCTAGGCACTCGAGTCATCCCTGAAGTGCGCTTTGTGGGGGCACGCGCCCCTGTCACACACGACGAGGCTGCGGTAGGTAGGCGGATGGGGGAGGGGGGGAGAGTAAGCACAACGAGGACGCTTGTTACTGTTACGGGAGGTCGACAGAGGCCGGAGGGCCGCTAAGGACGGCTTGGCTGCGGCACTTCCACCCGTGGCGCGTGCAAGTATCCAATCCCGGGTCTCGGATTCAAGCAACGGCTAGGGCGCGCACCCTTTCGTCCACAAGCTGCCTCGCGCGCGCTGTTATTATTACATGGCGGGTGCTCGTTGATGATGAGGTCCGGAATTCTCTCGTTCATGTTTCGACGCCGGTGACGATTCTCGAATTACGACGAGCGAGCGTTCGATCGCGCTTTCCTCTTCCGATGTTGTAAAATGTCACGATTTCCTCGCGATCGCGTGCAATTTCGACGGTATTTTGCGACAATGTCTTTCGATTAGCTTTGCAATCGCGATAAAATATACGATCGTGTAACTTCACCGTCCATTAACGACGCGAGAATTGACGTGTAGAGTGTGCGTTGATTTTTGTCAATCGTACGGTGGCTTAACTAATGATTGAATTACCAAAGGTACGGTGAATAAACGTAACTCGAAACACATATACATCTTTTATCTCGTTCCGTTGGCTCTCTATCGACCGTACGATCAATTTTGTACACGCAAATAATTACATTCTGTACATTTCTTGGAATGAAATGTCACCGAATACGAGTAAAAATTTACTCGAAGCCATAGTAAAGATATACATTTATAGAAACGAATGTTTCATTCTCTCTTTCTCAAATTCAGGGAGGATGCTTAATTGTACTTTAATACGTAAATTAATGAGACGCAGTCTCACAATACGGATCGCCGGTCACAGCATTCTGCGTGTTAATGAAAAAAAAGGAAAAATGTACGTGGCAAAACTCGCTAGATTCAAGGATTAAGCTCTATAATCGGGACACTGATTCAGCGACCTCTGTACCGCCGTGATATTCCGACACCCGAACTTTGCTTCGCCGAAAATCAGCGTCGGGCGTTCACCGCAATTTTCGTCGGTCCGTTGTCTCCCGTTGTAGTAACGACGTCCACGTTGACAAAGGAAGCGGCGATCCAACGGCGAGGGAGAATCGCGCGCGCGCGGAGGGTGTTAAAGTAGGTAGGGAGTCGAAAACCCTGAATAATCTCGTTAATTTGCGTGCCGGCGAATTCGCTCGTCGCCAGCGGAGCGCGGGAGGCAAGAATATCCTTGCCGGGAGATCCTTGCGGGAATCCTCCTGCCGGAGGGTTGGAAAAGCCGGGCGGGGATGCGGCTGTATAGAGGAACGATAACGGAGGACCTCGGTTGTCTGATGGCAAGATGGCGTCCCACGATAGTGACGTCACGGCTCGGTCGAGGCGGGGGGTGGCGATGGGGTGGGTTGGCCAGAGGGTGAGACGAAGAGGGATGAAGAGGCGAAAAGGCGAGAAGGGGCGCGAGGGAAACTGTGGGAGGGAAAGAGAGAGAGAGAGAGAGAGACGGATAAACCGCGAGGCGAGAAAGAGGGGAAAAGTCAGATGGAAACGCGAAGGGTGGACGGAGAGCGAGAGGGATGGAAAGCATTGACGTAGAGAGAAAGAGCGGATAGAGACGGGTGAACCAGGAAGGGGGATCGGTGGAGGAGGATGAAGAGTCCGCGACGGAAGAGAGTGTAGCAGGGGATGAAAGAGACGCGGAACTCGAGAGAGAAAGGAGACGGAGAGAGAATCTGCGAAGGGAGGAACGAGCGAAGGTACGAGGAAGACAGGAGTTAACTAGGGTAGGAAGGGCGGTGTGAGAGGGATAGATAGAGAGAGAAGATCACGAAGAGCGAAACAGAGGCGGATGAAGGGTGGAAGCGGGCAGGAGAGAGAGAGAGAGAGAGGGAGGGAGGGAAAGAGAGAGCGGAGTATAATATTGATCGCATCTCCGTAGCTGCAGACAGCATCTACCCTCTGTTGATGGGGTTGTTACTTCGAGGATTTAACTTTGATTCGTCGTGGCGCCTCGCCACAAAGATCATAGGCGTGACTGTTTGTAAACCAATATGGCTTCGTGTCGCAGAGAGAGACAGACAGAGGGAGAGAGAGAGAAAGAGAGAGAGAGAGAGAGAGACATAGAAATACTTGAACTTTCGGGGTCGCGTTGGCTTTGTAACGATGACACGTACGATTGTATTAAACGTGTTCCGCGAACTTGTGCGCGTAAAACATAAATATATCGCGATCGACGAAAATCTGTTCCGGTAAATCTCGCTTTCCTCGTCCGAGAGAGGTCGACATGCAAATCAATCGACACCGCTTTGGGAAACCCGCACGTGGATCTCAGGTGTCGCGAGCGAGAGCTCGCGCGAGCGTCGCCGTCACCNCGTCGCATCTGATACGCGTCCCCGATAATTGGCGGTCGATGTTAATGTGTTAACTGCCACTAATGACATTCGGTAAGGTGTTTCCGCGGTAACCACGGGCGGGGGGGGGGAAGATATACGCGCGTTTGAAATTAAGCGCCTTATCCCATCGGGATAGCCGCGGCAGCTGCTTCGTAGACACACCCGTTTAATTCGAAAGCCGATATCGTATTTTTCGATCCCGACCGGCCGGGCTTCGCCGGACTTACGGTAAAAGTGTCGCCGCGCTGAAATGGCGCCCGGCAACGGGTAATCTGACGTATCATCTAGCGACGACGCGATGCGTAAGTCCTTCCCTTGCACTCTTACACTCACATGACGCCGCATTTGCATGTTCGTCGAGGAAAGTGTACGGAATAATATATCGGAATAATGAGACGCAAGTACAGTTTGTGCGCGTATGTGTTCGTGTGTGTATCCGTGAGCACACGAGAGTGCTCGCGCACATACATGTGCATACACATACACACACACACACACACAGAGGAGACGTTCATGTCGTGCGACTTATGAAAATCAGCTTCAATAGAATATCAATATTCGTGGGAAAGTCTGGTATCAGCGTGTGCAATTTCGTCGATGATGTACGGTCGCGTGCTTCATAGTCGAGGCGAGAAGTAGAGACGTCGGGAAGAAGTTCGAGCGGAGGCCAGATAAGCGGCGGCGGCGGCGAAACCGGCCAGGCTGGTTACGAGTCTCGGCTCGGTGTCGCTCTTTTTCTGCGAGCGTCTGTCGATCGGTAGTCTCATTAGCGATTCAGCGAATTCAATGCCACCTGAGCGATATGACTAACCGGACGTATGCAAAGCTCCATCCTGCCTGCTGCCCCCCTCCGCCGATCGTACCTTCGTACGCCACCTTGACGCGAACTGACATTCCTCGGCGTGTCATCGTCTGCTACTGGGCGCGCGCGCGCGTGAGGCACTTGTGCCGGTGAAAAGAAACCTGGCACAAGGAAAACCTTCCGCCGGATCTACCGTATATCTACACGTAGGTCGCACGTTCGTTCTTCTATTTTTCATCTCGCGATACGAGCGAATACAAAGCCAACGATGTAGTCCAGTGGTCCTCAAAAGGTGTGCCGCGAGTTCCCGATACGTGGGGAGATTTGCATGTCGCGCGTCGTCGTAAACGAAAGAAGACGTATCGATGATACCGGTTAATACAACAAATCTCGCTTCCACGGGCGAATGTCGAGTCTGGAATTCGGACGATCACGTGCGAGGAAAAACGTTTCGTTATAAACTAAAGCGAAGACACATCGATATGATACCGATTAATGTAAATCTACTTTTACGGGAAGTGTCGAGTCTAAACATAAAAAAGAAAACTGAACAAGCAAATAAGAATCGAATGCTGATGTTGGGGCGACATTAATATAAAAAAACAATTTTGTTTTTAATTTGACTGTAATCTCACGTTTAAAGGCATGAGAAAGAAAAATTACAGAATAAATTAATCCTGTCGAAATTCCATTTTTATTATGTGTTTTTTGGACTCTATTTTTAGGCCACATTTAATGTTGTACATTTAATCTCGATAAAATTAATTTATATTTAATTTATATCGAATTTTTTAATAATTTGTTTCTCATGTCTTTAGAGATCTTATGTGAGATTAAAGTTAAATTAAGAACAGAATCCGCTCTCAAGCTTGAACGAAACATTCATTCTTGCGACTTGGAGTGAAAATGCCGGCACTTTCCATTTGTTTCGAGTGAGACTCCATTCTGCGAAACTCAGAGAGCAAGAGAAAAGCCGGCAAAAGAGTCATTTTACCTGCTCTTTCGTTAGAAAGTCCACATTGCATCGGTACCCGAATATGTATCCTACCGCGTTATCAACGCGGCAGAAACCGCTGGCGGTGCGGCACGATGCCTACTATCGTCGATTGCGACTCCCGATCCGTTGGAAGCTGCTGGATGCAGCTCTCGGATGTGGATGTAACGGTCGATACGTTATATCGGGCTAGCATAGAGCGCGTACACAGCAGCGGGACGAGAGTCGCGCGCAGTAATATGTGTATCGGTTTGGCATCGAGCGAGAACGAGAGAGAGAGAGAGAGAGAGAGCTTGGCGGGATACGCAGTATAGGTGCAATCTTCGCACGCATCGACATGTGTATTTAAATTAGTCGCTCCTACGGTCGGCAGCAGTGCTCTCTCGAGCCGGAGGAGGCACCGGGAATCGGGGCTACACGCTTGATACACGTACGAGGACACGCGCGCGCGTATACACGCACGGATCGCAACACGTACCGGTACGCGACAGAGAGGAGAGGAGAGGTGTACACACAGGAGCGACGTGTAAGCTGCTCGGCCGGCTTGTATTCAAATTAACTCCCCGAGAAGCTGTTAATTAGCGGTCCTATTGCTACAGGGCCTTTCATTAGCGGACCTCGCGCTTCGTTATCCGCGTGACTCTTAAATATCTCGCGCTCACGTGCGTGGCGAGTGTGCGCCTCGCTTCGTACGAATGAAAAAAAGCTCCGTTGGCACGCCGCACCGCGACGTCGCCCGCGAATTTCGCCGATCGTGTCTCCTCTAGCTCGCAGATCCGTTCAATGTCGCTTCGAGATGTGGATAAGCTTCGTGGCTACGACCACGCGCAGATCACCACACGGAAGAAACAATTCCGTTCCGTGTAACTGAATTCTCCGTAGTGTGTGAACAGAAAGCTCGTTTCTGAAGAAGCGGAAAGATTCCTGTAGGCGGGAATTCTATTCAGTCAATCGCTCTCTCAGCTGCCTCGAGCGAGCTTCGATGCAGCTGAATGTTCACACGAATGTTGTCGTCGTAACAGAGGTATCATTGATTGTCCTTGGACTCTCATCTAATCTCTGTTCAGTTACACGAAGTAAATTT
Organism: Dinoponera quadriceps; assembly: GCF_001313825.1. Classification (NCBI taxonomy): domain Eukaryota; kingdom Metazoa; phylum Arthropoda; class Insecta; order Hymenoptera; family Formicidae; genus Dinoponera; species Dinoponera quadriceps. The sequence continues at coordinate 427,135 of NW_014555716.1, forward strand.
TTTCCACATGTTACGTTATTAATGTCAGGTTGATTCAAAAGTTCCCGTAAAAAAAAAGCGCCGATATGAATGAAGCGCTATTCAAACAGACGCACGACAAGTGAAACGCGTATTCCAGAGAAAATATCGCCAACTCAACCTAATACTGCTTTTCCGCTACGTTAGAAACAAAATCGAGCCGATGCTAATTCCAACTGAAATCAACCCGATCCTCAACTGATTCTCCGCTGCGTCAGAAACGAAATCAGCAAGACCGTTTACCCACTCGCGTCCGCTCGGTCCACGTGCGCAACTCAGGTGTCCTCGGTAACTAAGGATTAATCCGCGCCGTGGGGAGAGGAAGGAGAGGAGGCGGGGGAGGGAATTTTCCGTAAGCGCGCGGCGGATGTGCGACGTGTGCAACAGCCACGGCGTGTTACGCGTCCCGGTGTGTAACTCCGCAACGCCGTCGTGGCGGCGTTCGTTAAATCCACATTGAATCGATCCTGAAATCCATATCCTTCGCGCGCCGCGTCGATAACGCTCCGAGAGCGAACGAGAGCGGAGTTCTGAGAGGCATTCACAAAAGCCGCGGCTGTCAGTCACACGTCAGCCGGCAACAATATCCATTGTGCCAAAGTGAATCGTAATACCTTGCGGGTTATGGACGTACGTATCTGATACGATAACGCGATATCGAGATGACACCGTGCACCGTGCTACCATGGCAGCCTCGTCTGCCTGCCTGCCTGCCAGCGACGCGAGAGTGATAATCACGGGACTTCTGAATGTTATCTGTCGCGCTCGAGGAGGCGAAGTACGTCGCGTAAAAGACCTAAGACTTGTTGCTCGCCGCTCAGCTGTTCCCGTAAACAGGTACGCGATATCGATAACGGATACGTCGGACCGTCCGCCTTGATTTCGCTCTTCGTCGTTGGAGCGGAAGGTAGAGAGACGCTGATGGAGGAGCCCGAGCAAGAGCAGGAGTCGCATTCACTACGCTTTTGTTTTACACTCTTTTTTTTTTTTAACTTTTTCGCTGCATACGATAGACATATCCGTCAGAAGAGCACCTCTCTGTTGCGTACGCCGTGTATTTCCGTCGTGGGAAATCGCTCTTTATTTGCGACGATACATGCGGCCGCGAAGTTAATGTAAATATTATTTATTCCTTATCTGTTATATTAACTCTTATGCATGTAATACGCAGTCTTATTTTAAATGAGCTGTCTCAGCGTTGCGTGATAGAATCTCGTGTCGCACATTGCAAGCGTTATTTTATTTAGCGGAAGGTAAAGGCGGTAATTTTGTTAATTAGGAATTACGGATACTGTCCACTATAATTTTGCTCTTCGTCGCTGGGATAGGAAGAGGAAAGAGAGAGAGACAGATAAAAGTTCATTATTATTCTGCTTATTCTCTAAAAACAAAGAGTTAGCAAATATCAAGATCGGCAAGCTGATGTTACACAATAAGATTTCAATAATTACTAATAAGAGGGAGAAAAACAAAGTTGAGGCGAAAAATGATAGATTGATATTTGCGATAATAAAAGAAGAAAATAATATCTGGCATTTGCATAATTCAGAAAGTGTTGGAGGAGCTGCAGCAAGAGAAGCGTTCGCGTTCGACTAAGAAAACTCATCGTCTTTTCCACTCTTTTTCAAGAAGGTGATTTTATATGGATTCGCTTTTCGGAGGAGGAGAATGTAATGGGGAAACAAAGGACGAGAAGAGGAGGGATTCGATTGAGAAAGGTGTGATATTTTCCGGCGCGTTTTCTTGGATTTGGACCAAAGCGCGGGCGATCGATATTCGGGACAGCTAACGAATATCGCGATCCGCTGATCGCTCACGATTTCACTTTTCGCTAGTCTGTCCATTTCCGCGAGAAAGCTGCCGTCCGACGTGACATTCCTCGAGATGGCGGCTGTTGTCGACGCGCGTTCTCCCCGGGTCATCAAATTCGACGTGTTTATCGTCCGCTCGCTCGCTTGCACGCTCGCGATCGGTATTCCCGCGATTCGCGAACGGCTCATCCGCGCGCGACGCGAGAACGCTGGAATAATAATTGCAAATCGGTGGTGGTGCCGAGGACGGCGAGGGGTGGCGAAGGCCGCTTCGCTTTGGAACTTGATCAACTTGTAATTATTGTAAGTTCCGTCACGTTCGTAGTCGCGACGCTAAAACTGCTATTAGGCACGAAGCACATTGCTGCAACTTCGTTCGCGTGCATCTCACTCGACATTTTCCGCTAGTGACCGCGTGCGCGCGCGCGAGGGATACGCGATAAATTTTAAACTGCGTCGCTGCTGGCTTCTGCTGGCAGATCCTCGATAACTTGAAAAAGCAGCGAGGTGCGAACGTTCAGTTTCTGCGATAGTCGTAAACACGCTACTCAGAACAGTTGCGCATTATGTCATTGTTGTTTCCTTTAAATTGCTTCGAATAAAATTCCACCGGAAAAAACAAAGGGACAGCCGAGTCACTCGAAGCCGAATGACATTTCTCTCATGTGGAGTGAATTTTTCCGCATTGAATCGTCGAGCGAATATTTTTATGCGAAATTGTAGAGCGATGTACTTCGTTGTTACCGAGACGAAAAGTGAAAAATTCAATTGAAACATTCGTACGAATTAACTTTTCCTGTGTGATTCGCTAACGCCATATATGATTCGTGGGTCATTTGTGGACAGGATTACTTCTCTCGTTACGTATAAGTAAAAAATCAGAAGACAGTTTTGACATTTTTCATATCTCTATTTTCTATTATAAACGTTGTTTCACTTCCAATGTTTATAACTTTTTTCGTTTAGAAAAACGCGAAGGGAAACGTGATTTTTCTATAAAAAAAAATGTTCATAACTTTTGAACGCGTTGAACGAAAACCAAATCCCTGTAGATTTACATTCCTGAAAGATAATCCTTCGCAAAAAAAAACTTTTTTAGCGATGCCCGATAGAAAAAACAGTTATTTGAACGGATTATTTGGACAATAAGAATGGTCACTTTTCGGGCATCGAGACAAAAGCGGTATTTGGAAGAAATAAACGAATTCAACTATTTTCATCGATAAAATTCTCCGAGATCCCAGCTTCTATCGTCTATCGTGATCAAGTACTTTCGATCAAATTCCCTTTCCTTTCCACCTTTGTTTTGTATTTGAATAACAGTATAACGCGTGCATCATACGTGAAGCAACGTTGCGGCACAAACGAGAGCATCGATTCGCGCGGCGGAGAGAAACGAGTTTGCCCGGGACGGCAAACTCGCGGCGGCATCGAGTTACGAGCCGGCGGCTTGCACGCAATAAAAAAATAGCATTTCGCTACGTGTGCTCGCTGTCGCTAAACGAGGTCCGATCTGTCATTACCGGACGGGTTCTGTCACGTTCGCTCCGGCGCGCACCGGCCGAAACTGCCATTAGACACGAAGCACCGCTGCTCGAGTCGTCGTTGCCTACTCCGAACGTGTTGTGCCGCGCGGGCTCACGCATGCACGTCCCTAAAACTGATTCCTCCTCGCGATTTGAATTTTTCGCCGGGCGCGCGCGCGCTCGTTTTATTCTTTTCCCCTTTTTATTTTTTCCTTTCTCTCTTTTTTCGCGGCAATTAATTAGCGGATAGTATCGCGGTGCTGGCGCACGTACGAACGGCGGCCGGCCGATAAAAGTAATGCTCCGGAAAAATGTTTCTCCTACGACGCGGGGGCGTACAGGCAGAAGGAGGGAGAAAGAGAGGGTTGCCGAGAGTAAGAGAGAGAGAAAAATGGAGAAAAAGCGTGGAATGGAAGAGCTAGTGCGTCCGAGTCGAAAGAGGCGAGGTTGGAACCAGAGCGAGTACGCCAACGGCATAATATCTGCGCTCGGAGAAACGAACGGCGTGCGCGTTCTGCATGCAACCGCGTCCTCGTCGTCGTCGCTGTCGTATAGCGAGGAGGAAACGCGAGCGAGGAGCGAAGCGTAGGAGGCGAAACGGGCGTAGAAGGCGGAGAGAAAGAGGAAAGAGAGAGAGAGAGAGAGAGAGAGAGAAAGGTGTATACGCTATAAAATATAAAGTATAACGTATATAAGACCATAAAGCCCGATAAGGGAGTACCCTAGATATACGGCCGCGCCGCGTTGCCGTTCGCGGCGGCGCACGCGAAAAAGGGTCGGCGAAATAAGAATTTTGACGGTGACCTCCTGACGGCGCCGCGCCGAGGATGCGGGACGATGAACGGGGTGGTGTCGAAGGTTTTTAATAGATTGTTCGAGGAGCATTTATTAAAATTATACCCTTCGTCTCGCGTCGCTAACGAGAGGGAAAGAGAGAGAAGGAGGGAGACGCGGAGAGATGTCGTTGGGATTTTCGTCGACGTCGGTCTCGTTAATAATATGACAACGGACAAAGTCCCAGGGCGGGGGGG
>NW_014555716.1:431603-441873 GCF_001313825.1 Dinoponera quadriceps
GGGGGGGGGGGGGGGGGGGGGAGGGGACGACGTGGTCGCCGGGCGGGTTGTTACAACTCGGATTGATAAATTATGGAAATCCTTCGCTTAAAACTGTGTAACCCCTCAGATCTCGGCTCGTAAAACCCGACGAGGCGGTCCTCCAGATATACGAGCTCGCCGTCTTATCGGCGGCGCACGCGAAATTAGAATTTTTACGGTCACGCCTCTCGCACCGCACGGACGAGAGGAGAGCGATGAGCCACGAGCCTGTAACGCGGCAGCGGATACGCCTTTTCACCGGTGAACATCATCGGTCGTTGTGCACGCGGAAGCGCGAGGGGTTGGTTTTATTCGCCGCGTGTATACGTGTGTGTGCGTGCAGGCGCGCGGAGGTGTACGCGTCGCGGAATTAAAAACGCGCGCTCGCGATAATTAGAGGCGCGCGCGACCGTATCGCGCCTCCGCGGACGGAGTAAATAAATATTTGAGGCAATCAGCGCGGTAAATAGAGTCAGCCGTCGGCCGTACGTGGCGAGACAAGCCGAACTGAAATCTCCCGCGCGCCCACCGCCCATCTCGCCACCTACCGCCAGCTTCGTCTGGGAATTAACGAGGCCGTCGCGCATATTTTTTCCCGTGCAGACGCCCGCGCCAGATATACGGCCGTATTCCAGTCGCGATCTCCGGGCCGGCTCTCCCCCGGAGGGATAGGAACTCGCGAAAAACGCGCGCGGGATTTCACGCCGCGGTGTTCTCACGGCGCGGACTCGCGGATATCCGCGCGAACGAGACGCGTAGATCCATTATTCTCTCGCGGTACGCCGGCTCTCTCGCGGCGCGGCTGTAACGAGGGTTAACGAAGAGCGATCCGGGGGGACTCGCGCCGCGGAAGGAGAATGTAAAATGTAAAGTGCGATGTATAAAGGCAGATAAAGAGGCCTCGGATATACGAGCTCTCGGCTGCGGAAACTGTTCGCGAAATTAGAATTTTTATGGTGACCGTCAGCGCGCGCGAGCCTCCTCTCTCTCTCTTTCTCTCTGTGTGCCCCATCAAGAAGAGGAATAATGAAACACTAGGAGCTTCCGCCCAGGATGATGGCGTCGCTCGTCCGTCCAGGTGCCGTCGTTAATCTCGCAATATTTGTTACTTGAGCTTATAACTCCCGGATTTCAGATGGAACTTCGAAATGAAAGGCCGCCCGCTATAATTGCCTGTTCCCGCGAATCGCATAGCACTCTTTCTCTCTCTCTCTCTATCTCTACACCCCGCGTCGCGACATAACGAATGCGCCGGCGTTCTTCGTAGATATTTATCTACCGGCCGCGGTAGATTTATTCCCGTGGACTTTCTTATCGCGCTTTCCGCAATTTATTCGGTTTGTGAAACGCGTCTCTCAGCGTGTATCGAGCGAGACATATATTTCTGATTGCGGCTCCGCCGATCTCCAGAGGTTCCAGCGATAAATTTACAGTCTATCGATCTCTCCGAAGAGCTCGATGTATGAAAAGCAGGCCGGTGCGCGCGCAAAAAACGTATGAATCGCTCGGAGAAATTCGGAAACTAAGAACCCGAATGAGAAAGAATAGACCGATGGGAGTCGACGTGCGTCAGACATTAAGAGTGTATTTGAATTCCTCTCAATTATCGTTCTTAAAAGCGATGCGAAGGCAAGGTGATTCAAAGAAATTAAATGCCTCTCGCGACATTTTAACGTTCCTGTAATTCGGATCTAAGAATCTCCGGTATGAATCGCCGACTAAACCCACCCTCGAACCTAAGCGGAAGCGTTCCAATTTTCGCAAGTTCGCATCAGATCTCCGGCGGAAGCTCGATCGTCCTTGCGCCGACGTTCGGCGCAACGACGTCGCGTTAGGAACGCGCCAGGGTCGCGTGGTGGTGACGACGACCAACGTCGGGGACGCCGAGGGAAGCTCGCACAGGGAGGAAAAATCCGAACGACGGAGTCTCACCGAGCGCGAGGCTCTCTCGCCGTATAACCAGTCGGGCAGTAAAGCGAAACGACCGCCGTATAAAAGCCCGGGGGATGAGGGAAGGGCTTTCTCGTCCAGCCCGGACCTAGGAGGGGTTGCGATGGGAGGAGTGACGTTGAAACCGCGGTGCGTCTCTCTCTCTCTCTCTCTCTCGCATCCCCCACAGGGGATGAACAGATCTTATCCGTTAACTGCAAGCCATAGCGAGGAGCCCTGGGCTTCTTCCCGTGCTACACCCGCGCCCCTCTCGCTCCGTCGTGTGCCGTGGCGGAAAATCCGTGACGTTGATACCCGAACCTGTATACCTGCACCGCCACGTGACATCGCGCGCGCGCAGATTGAATCGCCGCGGCTAACTGATTCGCCTTGTCGCGAGAGATCGCGGAGCGGATCGCCTCTGCTTTCGGCCGGCGGATACACCTGCGGCCGAGCGGATTTTCCGCGCCCGGTCCGCAACGGCGTGCGCGCTGAGACGGTTCAAGTCCCTCGGCGTTTCGCTCATTTCGACTCCGCTCGGCCCGGCACGAAGTCTCCGACGCGCTATCTCGCTTTTTTCCCGCGCATTTCGTCCTCATCGGAGCTGACGGAGGATAACGACGTTCCGTGCGTAGACAGTCCGGCCAGATAACACAAACGCGATCCTTGTAGCGATCTGCGAGCGGGACGCGCTTTTACACGGTATCGATGTTACCTATCACCGTAATGCCGGCCGGCTCACTTTGCCGCGATCGTGCGCATCCTTTTGTCGCGGGTATTGTCGGGAAGATAAGCCGGCCAAAGGGAGATAATGATGATAGGTGTGCGGCGACACGAGCGCGCGTCCTGCGCCGACGACAATGACACTCGCGTTTCGTGCCGCGCGCCCGTAATGAGATGACGTCTACGTCCCGGGGTCTCTTCAGCTCCGTGCCTCGCGCTAATTGCACTTGCGATAAGCAACGTGCGACGTTAGCATCGCTCCGATAATTCTCTAATTTTTCCGCACCTCTACCCGCGCGCTCCTGTCTCTTCCCGGGCGAGCAGGTGCGCGTAAATTTCGCGGAGACTTATCACTCGACTTGCAAGGGTGTATCTTTTATGAGCGGCTTATATTTATTATTAAACAGAATTATGAAGCAGAAATATCGAAGAAATATCGCGAATGGATTATCAAAATTTGCCCGAAGCGATTGGTGTCATGTAAAAAGTAACAGGAAGATCCGAGGGCGACTTTTATGGTATATATTTGTTGCTGCACCGATGTAGCGAGAAATGCACGTTACTGTATGATATAAATTTTAATGATTCATCCATTGTGTTTTCTTCATAAGTGTAATTTGAGAAAATGGTGAAGTTACCATCGTCGATTGTCTCGCGCCGTGATAATCACGAAAGTTGATCTAAGTCCCGTATACGACTTTCCTCCCAAACGGCTCGGTTAGATACACCGTTCGTTCGCAGCGGGAAATACCTGCATCGCTTATGAGTGAAAAGATTCCTTTTTCCCGTGCGCTCTCGCGAACAAGCTTCCGAAACGCTTCTCTCGATTACGCGCCGCCACTTTTGCAACACGGGAGTTTCTCGATAGGTGCAACAAGGTGCGCGAGCAGGACGTTGCACTCCTTCCTTCATTCTCTTCCTCCCTTTCCCTCGCGAATCCCGCGCCACATCCTCGAAGGCAATTTCCCCGCGGTGGCCGCGCCTCGGCCCTCGCGCCGCGAGATGACATCTCTCGCTTACCGAATAATAAATGAAAGAGAACGTTTCAATTAGGTAGTTCTCGTCTCTCACAGCGTGGTGTCCTTCCTCCGAGGCCGGGGACCACCCTAACGCGGCTCCGAGAGGGAGACCCGTCGAAGCTTCAGTGGGTCCGGCGGAATCACGCAGACACGCGCATACGTACGGACGAACGCGCGCGTATACCTTGCGTTATAAAGAGGCGCGCTCATGACGAATGAGAACATTATGCGCGCTCGGCGTTAGGTGTCTACCGCCGGTTAGAAGAAACTTAGACCCTTATGGCTCATTCACCGCGTGTCCCGCCGTTTCCATGCCTCTCCTTGTTTCCAGCCGTCTCTTTTTGCGCGCTTCGAGCACGCTGGCGCAAATCCAGCGCGGTCAGAATTTCTTATTTCGACCTTCCGGAAGAAAGCCGAGCCCGCAAAGCGCGAATTAATTTCCCGCTCGCCCGCTTCCGACAGTTTACCGCGTCCACTCGCGAGAGCAGCCGACCGCTTGGCGGATTTCGCCGGAAAACATGGGCTCCCTCGGTTTCGCGGATTTATCGTCGCGATCAAACTCGTCGCTACAATGTACACGATAACTCGCGCGCCGATCGATCATGCGGGAAGAGAACGGGTCGAGAGATTCGCGGGCGAGCGAGCGAGACGGGAGACGAGGCGAAAAGCGAGCGAAACGAGAGAGCCTCGCTTGATCTCCTCGGCGGACTGGCGGCAGAAGGATGAGAATGAGGAGGGAGGAGGAGGGGGAGAAGCAGCAGCCAAGAGGAGAAGCGCAAGGGGGAGACGCGCAACGTTCTCATCCGTCCGCAGGTCCCAAAACAGGTAGCTCGTTCTCTCTCGCGGGCGATCTCCGATGCCGGTTTCGCGCGACTATTTTTCACTCGTCCAGTTTTTAATGGCCGGGATTAATATCGCCGGGTAACAGGACACTTTCCCAAAGGACCGCGCGCCTGTGTGTGTGCGCGCTCGCTTGTGCGTGTGGACGAACGGGAGGCCTGCGAGCGAGCGAACGAGCGGACGGACGGGCGCGAGCGCACGAAAAAAAAAAGGATTACAGATGCGGCGCGTCCGTTCGCAGCGGCAATAAGTCTGATTGTGTTCGGGCGAGCGGACAAATTATCCGGTATTATGCCGGCGTCTCAGTCTATCAATTACGAGAGGAGAGGCCGGGATGCGAGAGAGAGAGAGAGAGAGACTCTCGCGCGCACACCGTGTCTCTCGCACACTCGGTGCGCGCGAGCGAACGAGCTTCTGGAGGATCGAGAGGCCGCAGCCACCAACGCGCCCGCGGTCTATTTCATTGATCATCGTCAGTCGCTTCCAAGTATTGCATGACCAGGTCACTGCCTCTTCTCGGAAACCTCTCTCCGTTCTCTCTCCCTCTCTCTCTCTCTGTCTCTCGGTCTTGGAATCGCGGCATCGCGAGCTTTTAATCCGCGCGTAGGTGGCACGACGGGACCTGAATCGAAATTCTGACGCTTCTTTCACGCTCTTAAAGACAGTTTGCGCATATTCAGACGGTCGTAGACTTAAGAAAAAAACCTATTTTGACTTTATACTGGTGCTTAATTAATTCGTCCATTTCTCGAACTTTTAATTCTACAGATTGAATTTTACTGCCACCTTCAACGACCCATTTTGACGCGAAAACAGCGAAAACAGATAATTACATAGGGATCAAAGGGGGGGGGGAGGGGTACATTGTATTATTACAGTTGAAATTGAACCTATTTTTTGCTGTCTAACTCCTGCTATGTTGTTGAATTAAAGGTTTAACACGGGGCCGAAATTTCGACTCGGGGGAACCCGTGGCGTTCGGAAATTTACCGCCCGACAATTTTCTACCGCCGCACGATCCATTTTATTATCGTTGTAACCACGACTAAGATAATCGGCGATTGGAAGGCGAAAATGTAACGATTATTCGACGAAGTGTGTAACGCGGCCCGCTATCGCGCGAGAATGAGAGAGAGAGAGAGAGGGGGGAGAGGAAGGAGAGAGAAAGAGAGAAAGCTAAATTGTAAAATAATAAATTATCAATTGCCACCGTGCGCGCCACCGCGATGCATTAACACAACACGCGTTCGCCAGGATTTCGGCTATCGTGCGCGCTTTCTCGCCTCTCTCCGCGCGCGCGCGCGCGCGGCATAATGAATTATCCGCGCGTTCGATACTCATCGTGTACAAGAGAGCGTTTCGGGATATTATAAATCCGGGCTTTTCCGCGTCCGTTTTCATCAGGAGGAAATTCAGCCTCGCTCCCGGCCGTTAGCTCAGACGGGGGTCCACGCGTCAAGCATGCCGTCGAGACGTCAAAGCCGCTCGAGACGCATTCGTCTCAACTGCTCTCGCGGAGGGGGTGGAGGCGGCTGTTTTCCCGCACGGAGATGGATTCCGCATAATTTTCCGGTGATTTCCACTGCGACCCCGGCTATAAACACCGTGACTTACGGTCGTGCCGTTGACACGCGGTCTGACTTATGCACGGCACTCGTTTCTTTCCTTTTCTTTTAGACGGACCTACACCTGACCCGTCGCCCATTACACCGCGGCTGACACACCCGCCCACACCGACCCTACCCTCTTTTCCGAGAAACTCGGGAAAATGTGTTTGTAAAAACAAATAAATCTCGCAGAAGGGGATATTTATAGCGGCGCCAGAGAGAATCACTTACCGTCATATTGATTAATCGCGAAATGCGAGCGCAGGATGAAACGTTCTCTCTCGGTTTTTGTTATTCTTCTCGTTACCCGACGAAGCCGTCCGGCACGATGCCGAAGACACGGTCGAGTTGAAAATTCGTGCGCTGCGATCGTCGACGATTCTTGCTCGGTGAAATTGGCGAGTTTTCAATGCGGATCTCAAGGCGGACGGCAGATTCCGCTTACGCGGTATCGCAAGTCTCGGGCTGCTCGGTGAAAAGTTTCAGGCGCCCTGTAAACTATTTATCAAACAATTTAATGCACTCCCAGCGGCATAATGGACTCGGAGTATAATGCGCCGTACCAAACCTTTTTCCCATGGCTCTCTATGGACCCTCTTAAGAATAAGAATAAGACGTTGACACATGGCGGAGCCTCGCACACACGCTACGCGATCGTGATATAATATACGACGGTATAACCGTACTTTCATAAAGAATCTGTTACGGATTATGGCGCTTAGAGTCGAATCTATACTACCAGGGATTGCTTACGTTTCTATCGAGCCTTTATGGCACTGTCCATTTATCACGCGGACTTTTCGACCTCTGAATGGACTTTTTTAAAAAGTAATAAGAAATAAGAAACTCGTGGACGCGCGGGGCGATGTGAAATATGCGCTCGTGACTCGCAGAAAAAGTCACTGTCAAAACTGATATTTGTCTCGTATTCGCATTATTAATTTTTACGTTTCTCTCTGAGAATTTCTCTCCCTCTCTCTCTCTTTTTCTCTAGCAGAATTCAGAACATTGCAACCGTGTCAATAAAACACTATTATAAATATTCTCAGAAGGTTACGTTTCAGAATGAAAATAAAAATAATTTTCTGTCTCTCTATCTCTCTCGTAAACATGTTTCCAATTTACTACCGTATGAGTTTCTCAACCTCCCATTAAACACAACGTGGAACTAACTGGCGCATGCGGGAATAAAAATTTTTGGACTGTTTAGTTCGCAACAATCTTTTCTTTTTAAACGCGCCTCGAAATTGCGAACGTGTCGGGCAAGCCGGGCAATTCATATTTTTCTCTCTTTCTCTCTCCTCCATGACGGTTCCGTTTACTTTCCATCGTTCTGGCAGTCATTGAGGGGGCGAGAGAGATCGTAGTGAAAGTAGTGCAGCGTTGCGATAAGGAACGCAATCCGATGCGCGTGTCAGATAAGTGGCTGATGCCTTTGGTATAGGGAACGACGGTGTTTCAGCCGTGGGTTAAAACGCTCTCGAGGGGTCGCGGTAACACCCTCACTTAGGCTGTTCGACCGAGCAAAACCCTCGGGGTTGACGCAGATCGAATTATGCCACGGGGGATGAAAAGTCATTCGCGAGCCAAATGGCCGGATTAAGGGACTCCGGCTCATTAATTGGTCAGTTTAGTTTCTGGCACGTCGATCGTCGTTCGCTCGCCCGCTCGTTCATTCATGTGAGGATCTTATCGAGCCAATTCTTCTTATCTCCGAACATCGAAGGCGAATCCTTCGTGCTCGGAACACAACGAAGATTTAAACGCGACATTGGGTCGACCGACGCCGATCGAGCGCGAATCAAATCGAATCCGTGCATCCGGCGAAATCACCGCGGAAGAAGGAAAATTGCCACGGGCACAAAAGCCGCTCGTTGAGCAAAAATAACCGGAAGTATACCGGCCTCTGTAGTCTATTCTCTGAATGTCTTTCAAAGGAGTAGAATCTCATTCAAAACAAGTGAAAAGCGGCAGTACTTCCACTCGAAGCGATAATGAAGATACTGCCGCTCGAAATCGCAAGAGTGAATCCACTCAAGCTTAAAGTAGATTCAGACTCCGTATGAGCGAATGTTCCAATCGATTGGAGTGGATATGTTTTTGTAACGACAAAGTAAGTCAAATTCATACTTTAATTTCGAGTGAAAATCTTCACTTGAATCCGAGTTACAACTCGGTGGTCGTTCTACTTTTCGAGTGAGACACTTCACTCCAAGCAATTTGGAGATTAAATGAATTAAATATAATAAAACGAGATCTTCCCGTGAGAATATTCCAGTCTCTACGACGTTTCATAATTGCAACAATTTTCTTGCGTGGCTGCCAAGATAGCCAAGTAACCACGAAGGGTTTCCACGAAAGCGTGAAATCAATCAAAACGCTGGTGAGAAAGCCTTCCGTCGCGAAAAGTAGGAGAAGCATAAGAATGCCGATGGAGCGGAGGAAAAGATATCGTGGCCGGCAGAGAGAGAGAGAGAGAGAGAGAGAGATGATGATGAAGAAGAAGAGGTGGAGGGAATATTCGTGAGATGCGCGCAGCCACGCGGGGGTGTTCACGAGGACTTCTCCGCGGGTTCCCATGGGCAGGTTGGCCCACCCATGGCTTTTTCACGATGCGCCGGGACACATTCAGAAGAGGGACACACACCGCCGATCCCCGGGTCGTCTCTGTAACACGTCTAAGGGGAAGAAACGGATAGAGTCCTTCGTTCCTCCTGACAGCGGGGGCCCACGGACAACCTGGCAGATATAAACGTGTAATTCTTTCGCGCTTCGCACTCATTGTTCCCCTAAACTATGGATTGCGCCATTGTCGCGCATTGTGCGCCACCACCGCCGCCGTCGCAGCCGCAGCCGTCGCCGCCGCCATCCCGCTTCACGGGGTTGGAAGGGACATTATTTCCGAGGCGACGCGATGAATGCATCCGCGCGCAGGGCTTTACTCGTTACCGCGTGCTTTTGTGAAAATGCTGCACTTGACTTTCCGAGGGCCGGCACAATGAGACCGCGGCGCGATATTAAGGGCTCGTCGTCACAGGACAACTCGGACGAGCGATCGTCCGGGAGACGAGACGCGACGAAAACGTGACGACGAAGGGAACGAAGATACAGTTTGTTACGACGAACGCTTGGCGCCCCAGTTAACGTCACCGTGAAGAACTAAAGAAGTGCACCGAGAGAAAAATATTTAGTATTTGGAAGAATTGTAGCCAGGAAAACTGTTTTTCTAATAATAATAATTATTATTATTATAGTGTCAGTGATAGTAACTTTATATGCATGTAATTGCTACTATTTTTATGGTTAAAACTGTAAAAAAGGTATAGTCATAATCTTTAAGTTCCGGGAGAAAATTCTTTTTCCAATTTTTCCGTGAATTTTCTGGTTTCTTATTTTCATTGTGGAAGAAGGTAAACGCGGCAGGTTTTAATCAAACACACAAATTGTTATAAACGAATTTTCGTATTTTTGGGACAGAAACCGAAAAAATCTGCGGGAGAATGGGTAAAAAAGAAACGTTTTTCCGGAACTTTGAAACTATACTATATAGTTGAAGCCGAAAATAACTATAATTTTTCTCAGTGTACTCACGTTTGTGGTATTAAACAAAATATATACTGAAGGAAGGGATCGTTAGTCTGACCACGAATTATAGTTATTACAGAAATTATAGTCAACTATATTTCCTGTTTTTCTAACAAAAAAGTAGTAGTAGTGAGTTATTACTGATAGCTAGTAGTTATGAATAATACTATACCAACACTTCCTGCAAAAACTGATTTCCTGGCGGTAATAAATTCACCGTGCAATTATTGAGCTGCAAATTATAGTCACAAATGCCAAATACTTTTTTTCTTCGTGTACGTTAACACACACACACACACACACACACACGTTCTGAAATCGCTTGATCAATGGCGTTGATTTTGAAGCGACGATGCGAAGCAGTAGTCACCTGTTTAATCGAGCGCTTCGTTAATTACATAACGCGAGAGAAGAGACGATCGCGACGGCGATCCACCTTGCGAACCGCGACGATTTCTCGACGAGCGGCCGGGAATCGCTAAATATTAAAGAGCGCAATGCCGCGGGATACGAAATCTCGAGCGTCACCATCTGCCCCCCCCCCCC
>NW_014555716.1:441884-517457 GCF_001313825.1 Dinoponera quadriceps
CCCCCCCCGTCCCTCCACCGCCCCGGATCGCGACGGAGGGCGAGCCATCTAAGCGGTGAGAAGCCATTATGCGACAGACATCTAACAATCAACGAATTAATTAGGGTTAATTATATTCCGCGAGATGCTAATCTCGCCTGCGGCCTCCCCGCCTCTCGCTCGACTTCCTCGATTCTCATCGCAATTAATTTGAAATTGCGCGGATGCCGGCGATAAGGTTTTTGCGCAAAAGTGCGCTCACTCACGGCGTTTACATTTAATTACCCGCGAGAGAATAATCGTCCTCACGGAACCGCGTGCCTCACGAATTCCACGTCCGTCGGAATCACGACGTCGCGCGCTCGTATTCGACTTGTGTGTGCGCGAGTTACAAAATAATACCTAATACCGCGATTCTTTCTATATATTCATCCGCCGAGGAATGCGACGGTCTCCCTCTCTCTCTCTCTCTCTCTTCCGCTCGTGCGTGTCAACGACTCGATTCTCGCGCGAGCATGCGAAACGTTCGGGGCCACCTGCTCCGCGCGCGCGCGTATTCGCGGGGACGACGATCTAGATCGCCGGTAGCCATCGTAAAGTCACGTTTTTATGGTGAGAAGATACGGCGCGATTGATACGAGCGACGTTTACGGGGCGGTTCACACGCCTCCTCGTTTCAGGTTGCATCCCCTTGCACAACATTATATCATATCTCCCATTCGACGTCGTCGTCGTGTTATTATTGTTAGCGCGGTAGTCGGCCGTCGATACCGCACGTCTCGAACTGCGGCTCAATACCAGCGGATAATTGAAATAGCCCGTGATGACCCCCGACGAGATCGAAAGGGCGCTCGGTGAGGACGCCCTTCTGCGCACGCGTGCTCGCGCGAGATCGCGGCGGAGAATCGGCCGAATCGGACGCGCTCGCGCCGTAATGTCGTACCTTGGATAATTTTATTGGCGACGAGCAATAGGAAGACGCCCCGGGCGCACCGTATGATAGTCTTTATATTGGCCGTGGCGAATGCGCGCGCGAAACAACCGTGACCCGATGTTGTCACGCCGTTGCCGCCCGCCCCGTTCGTTTGCGGAACTTTTCATCCCCGCGTCGACCCGCCCGACGATCTCGTCTCGGACCCTTCTTGGCCCTCGAGAGGTTCCTGAGAGAACCCGCGAGGTGTATCCGGGCGAGTGACACGTCGACCCGCGAATTTCTCAACGCGTTGTTCCCGTCACACCGGTGCACTTTGTATCGTCGCCTCTCGCTTTCCCCCACGACGGGATCCGCGCGAAATGGATTCCCGTCGAACGGCGACTTACCGAACTCCCGTCGTATCGATCGCGCGTAGCGGGTGAAACTTGGAGCAGCCACTTTAGCCACGAGATTAGCTCGTCCCGAAATTCCCCGTGTCACCGTTCCCCCCCCCCCCTCNCTGCACTCTTCCTGCTCCTCCTCGCTGGGGGAGGGACGCGTCTCCTCGGAGAGCGCATCGCCTCGATCGAGCGACGTTCGAAAAGAGAAAATGACAGAAACACAGGCGAATAAGTGAAGGGAGATGAAGAGGAGGAAGGGAGGGAGAGAGAGAGAGAGAGGGAGCGAGGGAGTGACGGGTAAGAGGAAAGAGGAGAAGACGAGGCTCGAAGGCAGGCCGCAGGAGCACAATGTTCGTCAAGCGGACAATGGGGTCGGTCCCTCGGCCGGTGGACCGGAGACCCCGGTCTGGGTATATCGATACTAATCGATATGCGCACACCGACACGCGCGCACACCGGATCGCTCGCTCGTTCGCGTGCACGTATATATGCAACGCGGGACTCGATTAGTCTCCGCATTGTGGCCGCCGTCAATGTCTATGGGCGAACGGTGGGTTTGAATGCGCGTAAGCCTGGGCATCTCGTATACGTAAAACGTGCACACACACGCGCGCGCCCACGAGCGCGCGAGCGAGCGAGCGAGCGCAAGAGAGATCCGAGGAAACCTGCGGAGAAACGAACGTGTGTCATTGTTAGGCACCTGAGGCCCTAAGTGATTCCTGACACGTTGTCCGTGAAAATGCTTCTAGAAGAGAATGGACGGAGAGGGAGAAGAAGAGAGCGAGAGAGGTGAGGCTGTCCCAGGCCTCTCCTCTCGTGTCCATTCCAGCTCGCGATCGATCGCTATTAACGGCCCGGCTCCGCTTTTTGTTTCGAGTTCCAAGCTGCGAGAGCGACGGGACCGAGGGGAGTCCCTGTCGGGGCGATAAGCGAGAGATCGCGGTGGCTGTGTGTGCAACTTCTATCTCTCTCTCTCTCTCTCCCCTCGTCGTCGATCCGCTCTTCTCCTTTACGAGATGGCACGTCACGTATTTATCCGCGTCGCTCGCCCCTTTGACGGCCGTTTGCTTCGATACGCGACGTGTCTACGCTCAACGAATAGACGCTAATTACAACGCCGGCCGACGGATCGTTTAATCGTAAGTGCCGACGAAACACGCCGGATTCCCTCTTTCTCGCGAGTTCTCGTCTTGGATCAATCGGTTTTCGACTCGTGTCCTGGAAAAAACTGAATACGAGGAGCCGCGAATTTTGCTGCAAACATGACTGAAAAAGCGTGGTGGTGGTTCACTCAATCCGCAGATAACAAGACTGAGTCGGATTCGGCCGGGGTCGTATTCCGATGCTTCTGTACACACGCTGCTGAAGCATAGCGCGTTGTGGTTTCAGGTATTTTGCCATTTTTGCGATATATCTTGTATATTGTCTTATCTTGTATATTGTCTTATCTTGTATATTGTATATATCTTAAATATTGTCTAATTTATCACGAGAATATAAAATATCTAGTCAACAAAATTAGTTGGGAAACCTCGATTAATTTTACAAAATTATTTACATTTAATAATTTTGCAAAATGATTCGACCCACTTTGTTGCACACGTGACTACACGAACCTTGTTATTCGAGGGTTATTCGATTCGAGTTCTTTCGGCTGATCTTTCTCTATGGTGTAGCGTATGCTCCCTATAGTCATGAAAGCCGTGAAAGAATCGTCACGCGTCGGTGTTTACCGCGATTCTCGACGTTGGCTCAATATTGGTCGATAGCTGTCACCTTTTGCGGGCGGTAGACGAAGGGAGGCGAACTACGGGGAAAAGGGCCTCTTCGCGCGTCCGTCGGGAATTCGAAATCCTCGGAGAAGAATGATGCGTCAAAATATGTCGAAAAAATGTCAAAACGCTCGTCGGGGCGGAGGGAAGATGGACGCAGATCGCGGGAACGTATCTCGAAGCGAGAATCCCTCTCGGAGATACGGGTTCGCCTCTTTGTCGGAGGCTGAGATTCCAGCGTAAGGGAACAGCGTAAGCGCACCTATCGGCGGCCGTTCTTCGCGGCTCGCTTCTCGAAGAAACAGAAAAGTCACAATCGCGTATCTTATTGATCACATATTAAGTCGCATATTAACCTCTTCAGGATAATTTTATTCAAGTTCAAAGAAACTGAGATTTAATATTTTTAAGTGACAAATATGACATTCGTCAATCTTATGACCGGATTTCTCTTTTCTTGCGGTGGAATTTTGGAGTGAATATTTATTAAATACATAGCAATATTCATTACATCTTGTCTAAAGTATTTGTTTTTTATGTATGCTTACCTTTATTTTATATATATATATTTTTTTTCTCTTTCTTTCTTTATTACGTTTATATATTGTACTAAAGAGATTATATTTTTTCCGTTAATAAAAAAAAAATAAATGTTTGAATTAAACGTATGAATTTCAGAGAGAAAAATCTAAGCGTATCTAAACGTACCTGCACTTATGTGCCAATATTTCTGAAGAGGTTAATTCGCAGATTAATTTCGAAATTCGTAGAATTTGCATCCGTTCCGCGAGATGTATATCCCATAGAATTTTGTATCGATAAATTAATAAATTATTGTGTCCGCGTCCGATCGAATCGGTCGGTTAGGTCGATAATGAATCGCAATTCACGAGAGAAAGATAGAGAGAGAGAGAGAGAGAGAGAGAGTTCCTGTGCAATTTCACTTATCGGAAAGTTCCTAACACCTCGCTTGTTATTGAGTTATTTCGACCACGGCTTGCTCCGCAAATCGATATTCCCGAAATTTCCGATTTTGAAGTCGCGGCGTTACCGTCGGTCAGAGACACGATAGAACGGCGATAGCCTTGGGCTGCTGGTAATAGAATTCCGCGGCTTACAAACGGCGACTTACAAATGCGGCGATTCGCGGGCTGCAACATCGCACTCGCACGGGAACGCACACACTAGATATATTAAATCCGCAGATTTGCTCGACGGCATCAATTTCTCGTCTGACACGTACTTGGGGATATTGGAAAATGTGTCTTCCCCGCTGAGATCGGCGGGGATCTATGGATCGGGGCTCGATTCGCGAGACGCGCGATGACTCCGGAGCCATTTTCGCGACGACGAAAAATTCCATTCGCGGCCAATCGAAATGTCTGCGGGAACGAAAATAAAAGTCGATCCAATCGGCGCGACTCGACGCGCCGCGACGCGACGACGTCCGCTCTCGTCCCTCTCTCCGTGCGCTTTTATCCCGACGAAAGGCGAGATCCTGTCGGCGACGTAGACGAAGTTGTAGACGAGGAGAACCCGAAAATGAAACTGTCACTCCGCTCTGCCGGCTATCTTCCTCTCCTTCGGCCTTCCCGAAGCCTCGCTGATCTCTCCTTTCCCCGGGCGCTTCGCCTGGATTTGCTCTCCTCTTATTTTCCCCCGGGCCGACACTCTTCGATACGAAGAGCTGAGGAATTTTACGATTCGATAATAACAAGTGGAATTATCGCCGCGGCCGTATTCGCGATCGCGGCGAACCACGCGGAAACCAGCCGATCCGTTCGACCGGTCGAGCGGCAACAACGAGGCGAATAGACGCGCGGGAACATTTCCGACACCCTGTACACAGCGAAATAGCCGTTCCACATTATATAGGGTGGTTCCGTATGCAAATAAGGCCTCTCTTTCTGTCCGTTCTCCGAGCTCCACCCCCGTCCTCGGGCGTCCATTGTGAGCCGCCGCGGCTCCGTTGCATGCACGCACGAACTCGAGGGAGAGTAGAGAGCGAACGAGCAAGCGAGAGAGAGGCCCGGGTATACCGAAGCGCACGTACGCAGCACACGTGAACACATAGCGGTCGCTACAAGTATATTAATAATAATATACGCGGTGGCTCTCGGGGAACCGATATAATTATAGTTCGAACGCGGCTGAGATAGCATCGACGAAGATTACGCCGGCTACTCTCCGTGAGTACGGGACAAACCGTTGTAGAGCACCTTTATACTTACCGAGCCGCGAGCATTAGAGCGCTTCACGATGCTCCGAGAAATCGGGAATGCACGGGCCCGAGAAACACGTGAAATTTTCGTCCGCCCTACGGTACGCAAACGCAGCCGTGATGCGAGTAGTTCTGGAATATTAGTTAATTCTTTCATTTATGCTGTGCGATCACAAATTTGCGCGTGTCCTTTGCAACTCTTCCCTCAAATTTGCTTGAGAAACGCGACGAATCTTTCGCACTAATGTAGTCAAATTAATATGATTGACACGATTAATCATATCAATATATAATTCATGCAAATCGATATACTAATTACAATACAATCAATATAATTATACGATCACAAAGACGGGTTTTATTATTATTAAGTGAAAAGTGGAGATTTCCAAATGTTCAAATAACACCCTCATTAGCTCGACGAAGCGCGAGGAGCCATTAGGAGCGCCGCCCATTAACACGGATATATCTCGAGATTCCCGCACCGAGAGAATACTTGGCGCACGTCACATCCGCGTCGTCATCGTCGTCGTCGGCCCCTTTGTGGCGGGCGGGCGCGAAATCTCGGTGGGATCTGCAACGAGGAAGAAAGTTTATCGTCCGACGCCGAGCTACTTTCCGTCCCGATACAATATTTACGAGGCGATGCATCATGACCAACAATGGCTCATAACACCCTCGTCGAAGAAAACCCACCCCTACATTCCCCCCCGTGCCCTCAGCTGCGTGCGTGCGTGCGTTCGTGCGCGCGCGCTCCCGGAGAAAGGAGGGTAAAAGTATCACGTGCGCGTGCATACGTGTGCGCGTCGCCGGGGGCTCTATCGTATCGGAGGCCGACAGATAACCCTTATCTCCGCGAAGCAGTATTCTTACTCTTGACTTCTAACGGGGGAGGAATGGCCGTGTCCTCTTATGCGCGCCTGAAGGTCGTCTCGCGAGATCGACTTCGCTTCGTGAGCGATCGCCTTTTGAGTAGAGTCCCAGCTGTAAGATTTGCCCGCGTTTTACACTCGTTTCTATCATCACGGTTTGAATCTAATTGACGGTTAATTCAACGAATTGACCAATCGCACCGGCCGATTAGGTCGTTAGATGAATCGATCGATCTGATCCTATTGAGTTAATCGTCGATTAGACTTAAATCACCGTGATGGTAGAAACAGACATTAAGCGGATTGCACTCCTTCCTTTTAGAGTGAAACAAATATATAACCTGGCAGTGAAGGGAAAAGGAACGAAGTTCCAATGCAACACTGGTTGACAGCTAACTTTTCTTCGCTATTCATCGCTTGCTTGAAGTATCTATATAAATAAACGACGATTTGCGATACGTCGAATTTAATAACGCTTCTCTATCTATGTCTAGGACTTTATTTTTTGAGGATTTTCTTTCTTTTTTCACATGATAGGGGTTGTAAGTCAATTTTGCGTGGAAAACAAAGGGCCGGTTCTCTTGCACTGAAAATAATCCGTGTCGTATCATCGGCAACTTACAGATAAGATATCTCTCTCCGTTTGCCTGATTAGGTTCTTACGTGCGGCAACCGATATTTTTCACACCTTGACTGCCGCTGATTTCCATTGAATGTGCAAAGCTTAGTTGATAATTAAATTATCACATCCGATAATTATCACACACGGTAAATAAATGTAATTAAGACATGTGTCTTTTATCTCGCCGCATTGGCTTTCCACTGATTGTACAACCGATTCTTCAAGTGTAATTAATTATACAAACGTAATTATAACTACATGAGCGTATTTAATTATATTTTATATATAATTGTACTTCATACGTAAGTTAACGCGACGCGGTGGTATCGCCGGTCACCGGTGATCGTCTACGGCGTGTTCAACGTGTTAAAAGAAGGTCGAATTCGAAAATCCGACCCGGGAATATAAGAGTAAAATTCAGCCTGAACGTCTCGGTCGAAGAGAGACAAATCTCCACGTTAAGATCCCACGATACGGTACTGAGGAGCGGCGATCTGACCGATTCAAGAGTTCAGAGTTGAGCGCGTATAAATAACCGCTGGTGTTCGGTGTGACTAAAAGTGTAGGGGTCGCTCGATGACGCCACGGACGACGCGAAGGGAAAAAGGGACGTCGCTCGCGCGAGGGGTTGCACGCTCTCCCCGTAACCCCCGGCAGGGGGTGAGAGCAAATCGACTAAACATATACCTTCCGCTTCGTTTAACCGCCGAATATGTTTTAGATTTACTCGGAGACCTCAGCCGCCGTTATTCGATAAGTCCGCCAATTAGCCACGCTGCTCCGATTCGCATTACCGGGCAATCTTCTCGCGACGCGCTCATCGAAAGTCGATTTGCCTCGCAATTGATAACCGATTAGGAGGATATCGCCGAATCCGAGAGGACGTCCAGAATTATGTTTCGTGCAAAACACTGCGATCTCTCTCTCTCTCTCTTTCTCTCTCTTCCCTCTCGCGATTTCGCGTTCGTTTGATCGCCGTGTCGCAGCGAATCGGCGAGTTTTAAATCGAGCGGAAGACCAGTGAGAGGGTACGATCGTGCCGCGAAGCAGGATGGAATTTCGAGGGACCGCCAAGGAGGTGGACGCCCAGCACTTTATTCGATAAACGCCCATTCACGGAATCTGAATGCATTAACCTCCTTGCCCCACCTTTGAAACCACGATAGCCACCGAGGAGGAAGATGATGATGATAATGACGACGACGACGACGATGATGATGATGATGACGATGGTGATGATGACGCGGCATAGTTAGCCGATCGTCCCCTGTTATTAAAGCGCAGCATTGTTTCGGCACGACGCGCCGTGATCGAGCGGTTACCGTTACGTCATATTAGTCCGTTCTCGAGGACTCCCGGATCCGTAAAAGCTACTGGAAACCGCTCCCACCGAGGCCTCGCGGCCGATTGATTCTCAACGTTGAGAGAAAAAAGAGCGACAAAAAATTGCCCACCAGGTATCGTTGGCGGGATTCCTTAGCCGTCAAAGACAACACGTTTGCAGTGAAATATTTCGCGTTACAAACGATCCACCTAAATTTGTACGTTACTTTAACACGAGGAATATGTTGTAAAGTACACAAATATGTTAAATTAACATATTCATTTTGTTAAAATAACACGAAATCTGGACGGACCGTTTGTAACACAGATTTCTTTGCTGTGCAGACGCGCTCGTTGAATTTCTATTTTTAGACGGTCTGTAAATTTATAAACACCTGCTTTGCCAATACCGTCCACTCATTAACTCTCGAACCTTGAATTCCACAGATTTCATTTTAACGCCACCTTGAACAATCTATTTGACGCTAAAACAGCGAAAACGGAAACTTAAGATATCATCGGGATCAAAATGGGAGTAAATTATATTATTGGAATTGAACTGTACCTCCCTGTTCTGCTATTTTAGTTCCTGCTGTATCGTTGAATTAAAAGGTAAATAGAAAGTAAATACAGAGCTAAAATTTCGTCTTGAGATTATCGATCTCTTGGAACGTTTATATAGGTTAGCATGTTTCGCTGGAATACGCATTAACTGTGTCGCGATTTCTCCTATCGTAATGTAATTTCGGCGGTAATGTCGTTGTACGAGCGTGTGCGATCGAGCGTACGTATAAAAAGCGCTTCGGCGCGACCCTTTTTAGGCGAACAAACTTGCCGGGGAGTAATCGGCGCTCTCTGTACATTCTCTCCCTCTCTCTTTCCCTCTCGTGCTATCGATTAGATTAGACAAGTCGGATTAGCTCACGGGTAGCAGGTTGCTCGCGGTCGGTCGGTTAATAGTCTCCGGTAAACTATCGGCCAGCAATACGGGGGTGGCCGGTCCCCCATTAAGAAGCCCCTTAACGAGGGTTACGTGGCCAGAACGCAATGCGGACACCCCGCGGCGATCCTGTCGTTACAATCCACCGTGTAATTCGCGTGCTGCGCATCTGCCAACTTCTGCGAAGGCAGAAGCCGCACAGGTCCGGATTGACGGGACTCGTTCGAGACTTGTCGAGACCGTCTCGCGGCCATTGTCTCCTAAATATACGCTCCCGCGGGACTATTTGCAGACACTAAAGTCCGAGACGGACGCAATCGAGGCGTCTCTATTGGCGCCCTGACATATGGCCGCTTCCGTTGGAAACATTACTCTCTCGCGTCGGTACTCGGTAAATATATGTAGTCGAGAGTGGACTAATTTATAGTCATTTGATACGGCCGACCGGAGTACTAGCGCGAGGAACTTTCACCCACAGATTTCGCCGAACGCGATCAATTGGATTTCTCGTTCGATAATATCGCTTTTTCGATATAAAATCAAAAAATGTTTAGTATTTGCAAAGCGATTTGTAGAGTAATTTGTAAAATCATTAGCTACGCCCGACTGGGAGACTTGCGCAAGATGCTTCCACGTTCGCTGATTTTGCCAGACGCGATCAATTGGGTCTCTCGTTCGATAACATTCCCTTTCGACGTAGAGCTAAACATTTTCAATACTTGTGAAACCACTTATAAAATAGTTTACAAAATTATCAGCTACGTACGATTGGAAGACTCACGCAGGGAACTTCCACGTTCAGATTTTGCCGATAGAGCTGTCGCTCGATGATTCCTTTCTCAATATTAGAATTAAACTAGAATTATTGATTATGAAACGCAAAGGTTGAAATAAAAAAATGTTAAAATAAAAAACTCGCTGTACAGAACTCTCGGGGAGAGTCGCACCGTTCGTTCACGAGAAGCTTTCCGAGCTGCGAGCGTACGCGAGCGAGAAAGAGAGAGAGAGAGAGAGAGAGAGTCCGAAACCTCCTCGGCTTCCCTCCATTCCCGGCGAATGAATGGAATTAGTGAGGAGGCTAGCTGAATAATATCGGCTCTATCTGTGGGGGCTAGACTGGGAGCTGAAGCGTATCAGCTCGGCGTATCTGCATAGACGAAGGGGACGGGTGCTCGCCTCCCCCTCCCTCCCATGCGCTCCGTCGTAGAAGACCAACCCTCTTCGCGTCGCCTTTATCTAAACTCTTCCTTCCTCCCCCCTCCCTTCCTCTGGTGGCACCTCCTGATTTTTCGAGCGACGAGGGACGACGTCGAGGCTCGTCTCCTTCGCGATCGTCAACGTTTCCCCCTTCCCTCGCGTAAAATAAACGCGTACCACGTTCCTTTCGTTGGTAATAACGGGGTTTGTTGGGGTCTCCCGGAGAGCAGATTCGGCAAATATTGTTTTCATTCCGCGAGAAAGAATGAAGGTAATTGTTCGTTGAACCGTATACGATAAATAAATATGACAAATAATATAAAAATAGACAAGAGAGAGGAAGAAAGGGGAGGGGAGCATGCGAGAGAAATGAAAGGCGGTAAAAATTGCGAAACCTCAGAGGTAACTCGACGCGACGAGAGACGAGTGTCGACGGAAGCTCGAATGAATTTCAGCTTTCCTCTTCACGTTCGCGACCTCGTTAACGTCCCTGCGCTCGCTGAGATTGTCGCTCGCTCTCTCTCTCTCTCTCTCTCTCTCGCTCGCTCGCTGACACCGGGAGATAATTTCTCGGAACTTCTCGATACGTATCCCGAGATCACGACGTCCGCGCTCACCGCCGACGCATCAGATTATTCGAGGCCGCAGCCGTTGCAATCGTAACAATATTTAAATCTCCCGACCGGCGCGCTGCCGCGTCGTGGACACATTAGAAATGCAAATACGCCACGAAATCCGAAATACTCCGGCACGCCGGCGGAGTAATCTCGCGGACAAGGGAGCAATCAGAAGACATCCTGTTATCCCCCGGGGAACACCCATACTTAACTCGGGTCCTCTCGCCCGAACCGGATCCATCGTCGATTCTACGATCCCCGAAACGCGCTCTCGCCTCATTCGACTACTGTGCGCGCCACACCTTTTTCCCGCGCACGTCCAGGAAAATTCCTGACGGTCTCGATCCACCCTTTCCCCGTAATTTGTCCGACGAAGTTCTCCCTGAGATTTTCCTCGAAAAAAACCGGCTCCCCCTAAAGGGGTCGGATATTTGATTAAATACCGCGTTTCCCTTTTGTTTATTGCAAATTCTTAAACCGTCAAAAAATCATTTTATCGTCTCATCATTATTTATTTATTGGGAGAAGACGTTAGTTATAGAATGAATAGACATATAATAGCTTGAAAGTAGGAAAAAGAAACGATTAGATGAATAAATGAAATATATATGTTTAATTATATATAGTAAAGATAAAATCGAGGATTTTCAATGCATTTGGTCAAAAGTCGAAAATCGGAGGTAAGTTTGTAGGAGAGAGAAGGAAGGAGAGTAGAAATAATTTATGATACAAGTATATCGTTCACCTGGACGGTTTCCGATTCTAATGATCGGATGCTGATCCAATTGTCGCCGTGATCCGTTGTGTTTTATGAATCGGGGCTTTGTCGGGGCGGATCAGTGCCTATTAAAAAATTCCGTTCCCAAAATCGGACAGATCATGCGTGTTCGCATTTACGGAGCCGGGTCTCGTGCCCGGTGACGAGGGTTCGGTCGCGACGGTGCCGCTCGTTTATCACTGACACCGACGTACCACGACTAGCGATCGCAGGACATCCTTATGATTCTAACGAATGACTTAACTAACTCAACGTGACCCGGCGGGACCCGGATCGTTTCGAAATCCAAAAATCCGTAATTGGATCGACAATAGCGGCGAGAACGCGTGTTGTCCAGAAAGAAATATTGAGGTTCGCGTCCAGATCAAATAAATCAATTACACCTGAGACGTATCTCTTATCCTATAAATCAGGGGCTTGAAGTTGCGAAGTTGACTATATGATTGAGTACGTATATAGTCGATGGCAGAAAAGCAGTAACACTTTTTTTCCAGCAAATTTTACAATGCTTTGTATCCGATAAAATTTATCTTTCTAATTCTTATAAGATACATTTTCTTATTGAATATAGGATGCGTTCTAAAGTTCACCAAAGGTAAAAGTGTTGCAACTTTTTTTCCGCCGTACCTGGCTATGCTAAAATTAACGGATGCCACTCGTGAAGAATTTTTCCGAAGCTCTCTTCGCATTTCTTCGTCCGATAAACTTACGTAAGGCGCGTCTACGTGGGAAAATATAGACGTTAGAGTGAAATAAAGTCTGGACACTCTTAGACTTTATTAGTGACTCTCGCACGGGGACAAAAATCCGTCCTGGCCAGGTGGCGAGATTGATACCCCGTTGCTCGTTGGTCCTGGAACCCCCAGGACGTCATAGGACCTCCTACAGTCATCGATCGTGCTCCCAGCCCGAGTGCCCCAGGATATGGGCCTATCTTGGGACGAACATAATGTATTAGTTACATCCTGAAACCTGAGGCAAAGCGTCACGAACGTTATTCGTTTTCGTGTGTAAAGGCACTTAGGCCATTTCCTCTCTCCGGTTTAATCGTTTCTCGGAATCCTCCGGCGTATCATCGGCCTCGCTATCTCGAAAACCGTTTGTCCGGGATATTCACGAGGAAAAATCATCTTCAAAATTTCCGGAGCGATCGTCACCGTGTGTCCAAGTGAAAATACGCTCTAATAGACGGTGAAGAATTATTGCCACTCAGAATCATAAAAATCAATGTTTAACTCGAGTCTAGAGTGAATTATCAATCTATACGAGCGGGTGTTTCGATCGGTTGGAGTAAATATGTCCCAGCGACGGGGTGCATCCTTCGATTTCGAATGAAAATGTCCATTCAATAATTCAGACTAGAGGAGTTCGCTCGGTATGAGTGAAAAGTCGTTCGAATTCGAGTGGAATTTTATTCCGAGGAAACGAGCAACAATTGATTGCGTTTCACGTTTGACAAGTGCGACGTTTCGGCGCGTTTCGCGAACGCCACCGCGTGGCCGAGGCGATTTCGTTATTTCACGATCAAATCCGTCTGCGGGATCACGCGAGCGGAACGCAAGCTGCGCCTTCGTGATTTATCGCGCGCGAGAGTCCCGAATGCGGCGATCGGGTGTGACCACAATGGGGTCGTTCTCCCTCCGGAGGACCGCGGAGAAACGACTGTGTGACACTGGCCGATACCAACAAGAGCAAACAAATTTTCCCGAGGACCCCGACGACGCGACCTTCGTGAGGAAAGCGGCCGGTCACGTTTCATGCCTTCGTATTATATGAAGACGTACCGTTCCCGTGAAAACCGTTCGTTTTGTCGTGAGGCGTGTCGCGACAATGCCGTCGCACAATGCCCGCCAAATTACGCCTGCTCCAGTCAAAATACGCTCTCCTCTTCTCCCTCCTGTTCCCCTTTCTCATTCTCTCTCTCTCTCTCTCTTTCTCTCGTTCTCTCGCTCGGGCCTGGTTCTCCGTTTCGGTAATCGCGATCGGCCATCTACGGCCACCGTGCATCGGGTGACCGCAAACTGCAGCTGTATTTTCGGTTATCGTCGATCGCCGATCTGCGGATTTTCAGTTTTTACGAGAGACACGCGAAGGGCAGAGAGCGGAAAAAGGGAGAGAAGGGAGAGAGGAAAGAGAGGGCGCTCTCTCCCCCGTCTTCCTCTCTCGCTTTTTACCACCGGCTAGAACGCGACCCCCGCGTGCACTCGCGTTTCCGGCAGCGTCGCGGGCGCGGTTCCGCTTCTCGCGAACGCTTATCGCAGCTTCCCTCCGTAATCCGAGAACGATAGCCATCGGAGATGACGGAGGCAGACCTCTTCGAGGCATCATCTCGCGGGGCTCCTTCATCGTCGACTAGCAACTTCCATTCGAGTTCTTCTTCCTCCAACGCGGCTTCTTTTTTCGCCGTATCGAAAATCCGCCGCTAAAAACTCCCTGCGAGAGAGGGAGGGAGGGAGGCCGGCAGGGGGATGATCGCGTACGGACGCGCGAGGGCGAAAGCGTTAAGCAGCTGTCGGCCGCTCGGCGGCCATTGTCGCGCGATGTTCGAGTGTTCCCGAACAGCGGAGAACCGGCCGGTATTGTCCCGGCGCAGCCGAGATCTCATGATTACTCGCGCGCGCCCGCGCGATACCATCTCATCTGCATCATCGGTCGTCCGCTCCTTCCCCCCCTCTCTCTCTCTGCTCTCTTTCTACGCCTATACATAAATACGTGTCTACGGGCGTGTACCTCCCGCCCGCAGAAATGTATCCCGACGGCGGGCACAACACGAGAAGAAGTCTTCCGGTCGAACATCGTCCGAGGGCGAATTTAGATGTCGAGATTGCCCGAACGGGCCGCTTTCGGTCGGCCCACGTCTGTGCCACCGTCTTCGCCGGTGTCGTTGTCGCCGCCCGGGACATCCTTATTAAGGTGGCCGGACCACGTGGAAAATTTGCCGACTCGAGTCGGCAGAAATGAGCCGCGTGTCCCCCATTGTCGGTCTGCGCCACGGATCGCTACGGCCCCATGTCGCCTGATGGGACGCTGCTGCTGTCGCTACCGTTCGCATCTCGTAAGCGAAATTGCGCGGTCTCGCCCCCGTTCCTTGTTCCACCGCGACTCAGGTCGCGTCCTCGGGCCGCGAGGATCGATTCGAATAGGTCCGAGCACTTGGATGAAAAAAGGATAAAAGAAGACGGATGGTCGGCGTGTGACGGGATAAATTACCGTTGCGTTGACAGCGTGACGAAAAATACGACGATCTGAAAATACCGATTTGTTTGTCGCGAAGCTGTCGGTGAATTGTGGATTTCGGGAAAATGGACGCGTTTTCGAAAATAATGTCTCCTTTCTGCCGCGAGCGCACGCCCCGGCAGTTTATGAAATGTACGTAGGACAGACATATCCGTTCCGATGCGCACGCCGATAAGCTATCGGCATTATGCAGCCGCTTATAAAAACTCGATTGTCGTCGAGCAGGATTAATCTCGATCGGGGCTCCCTCTCTCTTTTTTTTTTTTCATTTTTACCCCGACCGGTATATCGAAATGTTTTCTCTGCGAGAAATAATGCTGATTTATAGCCCGCGTTAATTCGAGATCGCGTAGCGATATCGCACCGGGCCGAAGTATAAAAAATGTATTTTTGGAAAGCGTCCAATGTAGCGCGAGATCGAGAGAGTGAGGGAGATAGAGAGAGAGAGAGAGAGAGGGCTTATCTGATTCGCGCCAGCTACGAGCGAGATACATCCGGCTCCGATTTCTCCAAGGGCCGTTATTAAATTTTTAATGGCTCCTCTATAATCTCCCTCTCTCTCTCTCTCTCCCTCTCCACCCCCTTCAACGCGCTGAAAAGCGGGACGCAACGCGCGATGAAATATTCCGCGATAATCGCGAGAACGCTTTTCGCGCGCTCGCTCACGCGCTCGTTCACGCCGCTCGTTTATTTATTTAATTTGTCGCACGCTGGATTAAAATTATTTCAATCTCGCTCGGCGAACGGGCTCGTCGATAATCCATTTCGGCCTGATGAATCTCCGGGACCGCCGACGATGGCGATCGCGCGCGCGCGCGCGCGTCCAGTGATGAGGGCGAAGAGGAGCCAGGGAGAGGAGGAAGAGAGGTCAAATCCAGGCACAATTAATTACCGCGTACCAAGACGCGATAACTCATCGACGTCCTGTCAGCGATCCTTTCCGCCTGGATCGGCGTCAATTGCGCGTTAACGGGGGCGCCCCGAGCGACTCTCAAGGCGTCCTCTTTACCTCCCCCGCGGCATTTTTTCGGAATTCTTAGGATAGCCTCGTTATGCACGCGTCGGCGAGCACGCGTGCAGCAAGATACCCCGGTTCTTCTCGTCGCAAGAACGTCTCGAACGTTCCCGGAAAGCGCCGCACGTCCTCGCGCGCGCACGCTGCAGCGAGCTCTTATTATTATCGCCGAGTTCGCGTTCCGGCGAACTCCCCACGACGCGAATTTACGCGAATGCCACCGTGAAGAGCGCTCGGTAAAAAAACATAAACCGGGCGCGCGTACATACGTGGTGGAAAACGCAGAAAGCGGTGCCAGCGTGGAATTCCACGTTGATCATTGAGTGGACGACTCGGTTGAAGCCGCCGGGTGTTGTCAGACGCGACTCGCTATTCGCCCGTGTCGCCAAGTTTCGAAGTCGAGGTGTCACACTTGAGAATATTTTGCCGGCGAGATGCTGACTTCTTTCCGCAAAATCCACGTCGCACTGGCGGAATTATCTGCGCTCTTGCACAGTGAAAGTACGATAATGAATTGGAGCATTATTCGTGATACGTGGTGAAGACGATTGAAAATGTCAAGATTGACATTTCCAGCTATCAGCGTAAATGTTTATCTGATACAGCGATACTGCAGTTGTGTGCGTATTGCAAAAGCACAAAAGATTTGCGGAGAAACATTTTTGTACACTTTCGTTTCATGTGCGGGCATAATTTCAGAAGTGAATTCAGGACGTAAAAGTAACCCAGAAATTCATATATTTCATATATTATCGAGCTCGCTTATCAACTTCGCCGTCGATTTCGGCGTCCTCTAAATACAATTTTAACATTCAACAACCTGGAAACCACCAGTCTTCACAATCATTAGCATCGTGACTGAATATATTACATCGAATAGTCGGTTTACCTGTTGCATAAAAAATTTTGACATTTCTTATTCCATCATCGTGCCTCTCGTATCTTATTATGTCATATCACATCCATGCATCGCATCATCCTACATCCAGCCACGGTGGGAACGATTAGAAAGGTTAGTTGGCTGAGTTTTTTCCCCGGCAAATGTTGCGGCTTTATTGAAGCCCGGCGTACACTCGGTATCGATTTTCCACTCGTTAAACGCGCGGGAGGAGAATGTTCGTTCGCGCGATTTTTCACACCTTGGCTCGCTCGCCATTTATTTTAATCTTCCTTTCCGTACCACCGCGACTGATACCGCGTCCCAGAATAATTCGTTATCGCCATGGGATTATCGATGCGTCGGGATGCATCACCGCTTCATTCGCCGCGGTGCGACGCTCTGAGACGCGCGATTCGTCTCGGACGAGCGTCCCGAAGTTGATCAGCGATTTTTTTCGCCGTCGCGATTCGCGTCGATATAATCGGCAATACGGAGGCGTGGACGGGTCGGCCCGGTCGCCTGGACGAGTCCACCGACGCCGCTCCGAAGACGCGGAAACGTGCTCCGGGTTACGCTCGCGAAGAGAAATCGCTTTGCTATGCGACGCGTGTCCCGTGTCCGTTGCACGGTGAGTCTTCACGCGATGGATAATGATGATATTAGAGCCGCGTGAGGAGTGTTCGAAATGCTCCTCCTCTTTAGATTCGTCTCGCCGAACTCGAAACCGACGTCGTTTTCTCCGACCGAGAATATCCGCGA
The DNA here is from genome assembly GCF_001313825.1 of Dinoponera quadriceps. Lineage (NCBI taxonomy): Eukaryota > Metazoa > Arthropoda > Insecta > Hymenoptera > Formicidae > Dinoponera > Dinoponera quadriceps. The sequence continues at coordinate 459,411 of NW_014555716.1, forward strand.
CCGTATGTACGAATGTACTCCCCCCGATGGCGGCGGATAATATTCGCATATTTGTATGAAATTGCCGTGTGATCATTTAAACGTCGACCGATGCTTTATGAAGGAAATAAATCAATAAAAAAACAGTCGTTGGAAGCAGCGGTCGAAGATGCGTCCATTTACGTTGATCCGTGCGAGTAATAGTTGCGTCAGGTCGAGAAATAGCCGGTGAACATTGAGCGTTGCGGGAAATCTCATTAATCCGACAAGTTCCTTCGTTCGCCTGCTTCCCCACATTTTCCTTCGAATAAAACCTCTCTTCTTTTCTTTCCGGTTTCTCGCCGGTGGTGATACATTCATAGCAGGAAATTCGCGCGTTCGCGCGAAATCGCGATTCGAAACGGCCAACACACTCGGTCGCCGACCGATTCATCGCGATCACGGCGTGTAATGTGACGCTAGTTACTTTCTTATCGGCGCCTGTTTTAATTTCAAGCTATCGCAGCGTGCGTACCGCATTAAGATAAGCGGACGTAAAAGATTCGAGGGCGTAACGCCGCGCAATGAGAGAGCACCTGGGCGCGTGCGGGTCTCACAGTCGCGCGGAATCGGAGGATCGGATTAAATATATCATTTCTTTGCGCGCGAGAAGCAAAGAGAAGAAGAAAAACCAAGTAACAAACGAAAGAGAACCAGAGAACTCCGGAGGTAAGTGAGAGATTTAAGCTGTAACTTACTATCTCTCGCCAGGTGACTAATGCGAGCGACGCGGTCCTCGGTTATCCCGACGACCGGCGCGTTGCAGGCAGCGGGAACGCCATGCCGCTCGTACGTCAATTCGACGCCGCAAATTTCCGAATTCCGTTCCGGATAAATCGCATCGCAATGCTGAGGGTGATAGCCGCCGCGGTCTTGTTCTCGCAGTTGCTCGCAGGCTCCGCCGCTGCGCGACATGTGTCAGTAAGTACGAATCAATTCGGGGAGAGGCGAGATCAATTCCTGAGAAATATATATTTTGTCGATTTGAACGAGCGAGGAGAAAGGGATGAGAAGGAGCGGAATGGAAACGGTGGGTCGGCCGCGAATAAGGCGAATTGCCAGTAACATTCGGTTGATAATATTTCTTAATTATAACATAGCAATGTCGGTAATCAATTATTAACGAGAAAAGTCCTACCTGATAATACGAAGGAATAAAGAGGGACGGAAGGGCGGCACGAATAAATGAATAGACGCGGAAACGAACACACAACCAAGTAAATACACAAATAAATCGAATGAATAAATCTCGCTCGTCCTTTTTGCACTTTGAAGGACGGAAGTGAGAGAGGACGGCGGGAACAGATAGACAAGCACACACCTAAGTAAATACACAAGTAAATGGAATAAACTTCGGCCGTCTTTTTTGACTTTTGCGCCCTTCAGGGCGCAAACTGCGCGAAGCGCCATCACAGCGGCCGCTGCTCCGCTCGCAGATCGATGGGAGGGGGCGATTCTCCGACGGGCATCGTCGACAAGGAACCGTCGGCTGTGACACCGCAGGATGTTCTCTCGCGCTTAGAAACCGCTGCGGTCTTGCGGGAGCGTCTGGTGACGGCGTTGGGCCGCTTGCTGATGCTCTGCCTGGAGGATGACGCGAGAGTGCCGTTCCAGCTGATGCACGACTTCGTACGGACCCGTCAGGTGGCCGCGTACGACATGCTGCACGCGTTGCCGGTGCTGCGCGACAAGACGCCGCTGCAGCAGCTCTTCAAGCTGCTGCAGATGCTGGAGAGGGTCGGCAGCCGCTTCGTCTCGGAGTACGCGTCGCTGTGCATAAACGTCTACCCGGAGGCCGGCGTCGAGCGAGCGGCGCTCGGCGACGTCCTGACGGGCGTGGACCGCGCGACGGTGGAAGCGATCGCGCTGGACAAGCGTCGGCCGAGCGAGCCGCCGTTGTTCTTGCAAACGGCCGTGGACTTCGTGCTGCAGGCGGCTCGCAACGACAGCGAGTTCCTGACCCTGCGCGTCGCGTCGGCCCTATTGCTGAACCACCCGTCGTTCGACTTTACGGACCCGGAGGTCTCCGGCGCCATCGGGTACGTGGCTCTTCGGATGAAGGAACGCGCGCGGCCGGCGGACCCTCTGCTGGAGTACATGGATCCGAACCTGGAGAGCGCCGAGGACTTCCTGCGGGCTATCCTCGAGCGCCTCGAGGTGGACGAGGAGTCATCCGAGTCGACGAGGGAAGCGGTCTCGTTGCTGCTGCTGAATCTCGGCGTGGAGCCTTATCCGCCTGCGCCCGCCTGGAAGGACCAGCCGAGGCGGATCCTGTCGATGATCGCGAGCAACCGTTACCCATCCGACGTCGTCGTCGTGGCTAAGGAGCTCGCGGATCGTCTGGACGATTCCCTGTTCCGGGACCTCGACATCGGCTTCTACGAGAACGGCGAGCACGCTCTGCTGCAGGTGCTCACGCGACTCCGCGCGAAGTCGCAGCTGCGCCACCTGCGGAAACCGTTGTCGTTGCTGGTATCCTTCGTCTCGCAGAAGCTGATGAGCGAGGCCGCTCATGATTACGCGACGCCGCTGAGCTCCTACGAAGTGGACGAGTACCTGGACACCCTCGAGACGCAGTGCCTGCAGCGGAAGGTCAACGACGCGGTGCGAACGCTGCGTCCGCTCCTGACGGAGGAGCTGCCTTGGGTGTACGCGTTCGGAGACGTACGCGCGCACGAGGATCCTCGGGAGCTGACCCTGAACTCGCTGATTCGGCTGAGGAACGTGCCGATGAGCGGCTCGCAGGCTCGCGCGATCGACGACGTCATCTATAAGAGTCGCGTCCACGGCGTGACCGGTAAACGCGGACAGATTTACGACTACGGCGTGATCTTCCAGAGAGACGACTCGATGAATGTGGAGATCGACATGTTCTCGCTGCTGATGCGCATACCGAACGCCTTCAGGAGCGAGGACTTCGCGCCGATGCTGAACTTCCTGTCCAAGTCGAACGTCCTCGATTTCCTCGGCCGTGAGTTCAACAAATTCGAGCACGAGACCCCCAGAGGTCTGCTCTCGGCGATGCTGAAGAGAGCGCTCTCCCTTCCGCTCGTCAAGTCCGACGAGGCTCTCTTCAGAGTGATCAACAACGCTCGGATTTACCTGGAGGAGCCGTTGCTGGTCAACTTATACAGTACGGAGGACCTGCAGCAGTTGCTGATGAGGAACCTGCCGGGCGTCGACAGCGACCCGCGATACTTGCCGTTGAAGGTGCTCTTCAAGAAGCGGAAGTTGCTCGCGTATCTGTCGCCGACGTTCAGCTTGTCCGGTGCGAACACGCCGAGGGAGAAGCTGACGCTGATCTTGAGGACGGTGAGCTTGAAGGTGAGGCAGCCGAAGCTCGCAGAAGCTCTGAGCTTCGCGCTGGACAGCCTCGACGGGCCCCCGTTGCCGCCTCGGGTTTTCGACCACGACGACTTCGTGTACCTGCTGCGACAGCTGTTGTCGCACAACAGGGCCCTCCGCAACGAGATCGTGAGCTCGCCGTTGTACGTTAACGTCAGCGACTGGAACGTGTCCAGCAACGGCAGCCCCGAGGTTGTTCTCGCCCGGGTGCTGAGTTACCCCGTGAATCAGATCGCGAAAAACTCGCATTTCGCTTACATGGTGAAGCGAGCGGAAAGCTTGACGAGCGACAAAGGTGTGGTGGACATCGACATCCTGAAGAAAAGCACCTTAGACGCTATGGCGGAGTATCTGCCGGACAGCACGTATGCGAAGCCTGTGAGTCTGTTGCTGAAGAAAGCGAACCTGATGACGCTCGTGCCGGAAGTGGACCTCGCGGCCTTGGAGACCGGCAACCCGCGCGACGCGTTGTTCACGTTGCTGAAGGCTCTGGCCGAGTCGCCCGTCATTCGCGCTGAGAAGTTGCTGCTGAGGCGCGTCCGAGCGGTGTTGACCTCCCTGGACGCCGACGGAGCGACGAACCGTCAGACGCCGATCTCGACGTACCTGACCCAGTCGTTGCGGGATCCGAGCAACGCGGCTTATGAGCCGCTCCTGTCGCTGCTGAGGGCGCAGAACGTGGCGTTATTACCCGAAGAGCGACAAGTTTGGTTGGAGAATTACCTTCGGCGGATCGCCAACGAGAGCGCCTCGGTGGAGCAGAGGAAGGCCGCGACGATGGCTCTGGAAGAGCTCGTGTATGACGAAGACGCGGACGAGAAGACGCGCGTTGGCAAAACGAGGATCGAGGAGGCCGTGTCGTTCTTGCCGGCTGACTCCTTCGCCGCGCCATTGAGGAAATTACTGACGCCCGACTGGGTGTACAGCATCCTACCGGAGGACAAGAGGAAGCCCGACTTCCCGGGAAACAACGAACTGCTGTTGGCCATATTGCATCACGTCCGGCAACGAGCGGACGTCGTCAGCAACCCCGCGCTGATGAAGACCATCTACAAGGTCGAGATGAAGCTGAGCGGATGGAGGACGAACATCGAGCCGCTGAGGAGGACCGTCTCCGCCGTGAAGGACGCTCTTTACGATCCCCTCAAGGATCTCCTCACCGTCGCCGTTCTGAATAAAATCAAGTTCACCGTTTCCCCCGACGAGTCGGCCAAGGCGAACTTGTTGAAGTTGCTGGACAGCTTGCTGTCGCACCCGGTGATTCGACGGAACGACAAGGTCTGCAGAGTGCTGAGCACCGTCAAGCAAGACGTGATCGCCTTCGGAGTGGACGTCGACTTGCTGACCGTGCTCGACGACGTCGGGATCGAGTACACGAGCGAGCTCGCGCCCATCAGACTGTTCCTGCACAGGGAAAACGTCAACGAGAAAGTCGGCCGAGCCATATTAGCGATCGCGAGACCGGCGAAACGGTATCGCGCCTTGCTGAGGATCCTTCAGCAGCAGCGCGCCGGGACGGACAACGACACGCGATTCCTCGACGCGCTCTCGACGCTGAAGAACACTGCGATTACCGGAGCACCGGCTGCTGTCCTGCTCTCGGATCTGGTGGACATAGTGAACACCATTCCGAAGAACATCAGGCGACGGTACGAGTCCGTCGAGCACCTGTTCAACAACGACATCCTGTCCCGTCTCACGTACGACGAGCAGATCAACGAGTCGGAGAATCCGTTGAGTATTTTGCTCTTCAACATGGCGGGTCTGCCGCAGATCCGAGATAACTCTACCATGGTGAGCGAGTTGAAGGCTATGCTGTCCGAAGTGGAGCGACTGAACGTCCATCTGACCGTCACCAGCGCTCAGCTGAAACCGTTGCTGCTGGAACTCCGTCACGTGCGGCAGATCAACGTGGACTACTTGAATCACATCTTGGAGCCCGAGATGCTGGGTTACCTGAGCTTGGACGACCGGCCCGGCATACCCGACAACACCGAGGTACTCCGGATCATCGTCGACACTTTGTTGAACCAGGGGGCGGCGCACGTCGACGTCGACATGCGGAAACACCTGTTGTCCTTCAAGAGGGCTCTGGTGTTGGCCATGGGCGTCGACACGGCGACCTCGAAAGGTCAGCTGACCGAGGACGACTGGCAGGCGATGCTGAGCCTGGTGCCGCGCGAGAAGGGCTTCACGCCTGTCAGGATCTTCCTGCGCTCCGAGGAGATTCTCGAGTACATACCGGAGAACATGAACTGGAAGCTGTATTCCACTCCCGCGAAGAAGCTGCTCCACCTGCTGTCTCTGATAGAGAACGACGAGGTCGAGAACAGGAATGTCTACCGGTCGGCGAGGAAACTGCGCGAGAACCTCGAAGCGCGTTTCAACTTCGTCACCGAGGAGGACGTGAGGAGCATGCATCGCACCTTGGCGGGTCTCGAGTTCGGATACAACTTGGTGCCGCTCAAGATCTTCCTGAGTCACAACAATATGATCGAATATCTGCCGGCGGACTTCAAGTACGGCGGGCACAGCACGCCGGTTCACGCCCTCATCGCGGTGTTAGACAACTTGCTGAAGGTGCCCAGTTTGAAACGAAGGGAGATCCTCTACAGAACTATGACATTCGCGAGGCAGTTCTTGCTCGACCAGGGAATATCGAGGCGGTTAATAAGCGACAAGACTGATCGCTTGTCCGCTGAAGATCTCAGCTTCGTCCGCGTGTTTAACAAGTCGTCGCCGAAGCTACGCGAGTTCCTGAACCCGCAGACGCTGCTGGGCCGGTTGCCGGAGTCCTTCAACTTCCGGGACCGGCCGACGTTCAAGACGAAGGCGTCATATTTGCTGCGGCAACTGCTGAAGACGAACCTCGACATGCAGGCGGAATTGCAGGCGGTTCTGCGAAAAGTGAACGAGTATCCGGACGTGCCGATCATATCGAAGGACGACCTCGCGCCGATCCTGAAGATAATCCCCTCCCACGGCATACCTAACATAGAACTGCTGAAGGAGTACCTGAAACCGTCCGTGCTGGTGATGCTGTTCCCGGGAACCTTCGATATAAAGAAAATCACGAACGCGAAAACAGCGTTGCACGATATCCTAATGATACTGGACATCACCCTCGGTTCGAAGAAAACCGATAAGATGAAAGTGCTCATCTACGCGGTCATTAACGAACTGATGAAGATCATTCCCACCGTGATAATGGAAGAAGCGGTGGTCGACCTCAACGACCTCAAGTCGCTCATCCTGGAGATCCCGTTCAAGCAGTACAAGCAGATCGAGCACCTGGATGTTCAGCTGACGACGAAGAATGTCATTCGCGCCTTGCCGGCGAATTTCGAACTGACCAAGTACAAGACGAAGAAGCTACGGTTGCTGGCGATCTTGGACGAGTTGAAGAAGAGCCCGCACTTCCGCACCTCGGCAGACTCCATCAGCTTCGTGTGGAGGATCGTCCGCAGGATGCCCGACATGCCGAAGACGAACGACACGGAGATCGAGAAGCTGCTGTTGCAGCTGCCGTTGCGCTCCTTCTACGTGAAACGACTGGTGACGAATTGCCGGTTGAAGACGATGGTGGGCTACCTGCCGATCCACTTCGACCTCAGCGCTGTGGTAACGCGGAAGAAGAAGATCGCCAAGATCCTGTTCTACTGCCAACGGGCGAATCTCGCGGACATCAGCACGAAGCAGGCGTTAGCCAACGCCGAAACGCTCCTGAGCAAGATGCCCGACTTCGAAGTGACGCGGGAATACGTGCAGGTCCTGATAAGGACGATCCCGTGTATCCACTTCGCCTCGGTGAAGCCGCTGCTCAGACACCTGTCCACGATGGACGTTGAGTCGCAACTCAGCTGGGGCCTGGACGTGTACAAGGCGACGACCTTTAAACAGCGCATCCTCGACCTGCTGACCGCGCTGAGGAACACGCGCGAGCTGCAGAACGACAAAATGTTCTCCGCGCTCGACGCGCTGGAAACGACCGTGCGTTCCATGCCGGACAAGGTGACGATCCCCAAGGATTACATAAACAAGCTGAAGAAAGCGCAAGGGATCAGCACAAATGCGTGCAAGGTTTATCGCGAGTTTGTGCTGAACACTACGAACCTGGAAAAGATACTGCCGCCGAATTACAGCTTCTCGCCGGAGCGCACGTTGGAGCACGAGTGGTCGATAATCGTCCACTTCTCCGATCTGTTCCTGAAAGAGGTGAGGACCAACAGTAAGGTGAAGAGCACGTTCGAGGCTACCTTGAACCTTCTCCGCAACCAGAGGAAAATTCACCTGGCGAAGGTCATAAAGGAAGGCCTCGAGCAGAAACCGTTCAAGCAACTGGCCCCGATGAGACTGTACACTCTGGGTCACATGAGCAACTTGACCGGACCCATCGAGGACGTGTTCGCCGGCTACTATCACGGATCTTTGTCGAGCATCGTACGGGTGGCGTTGAGAGAGTTCATCCACCGACCGGGCGTCATCAAGAGCAAGTCGGTGGTCAACGACCTGGAGGTGTTCCTGCACGACTACGTGGTTCTCCGTCTGCGGGATTATCCGTCCAACTACGAAGTACTCGAAGCGATCGACGAGATCCCGAGCGAGGGGAAGTACGACGATCTGAAACTCCTCTTGCAGTGCCAGAATATACAGGACTCGCTCGCGCAGCAGCACCTGCCGGAGGACGGCACGTCGAAGCAGCTACTGTTCCGAATGCTGGAACTGGCGGAGAAGGCTCCCGTCAACTTGATGATCAAGCGGACCATCGCGTCGCTCAAGCCGATCGTTCAGCGCGAGATTCGCGAGGAGGAGGCGGAGTTGGTGCTGAAACAGATGCGCGACTATAGGTATCACGCGGGCAAAGTGGGAGCCATCAGGAAGCGCATCGTGAACGAGGGCTTGCAGGCGATTCTGACTAATTACCGCACGAAGTACCCCACCTTCAAAGAGCGACTGGTCGGGCTCAGCGACACTCTGCTGAAGACACCGAACGCGACGAACGAGTTGCGCGAAGCGTCGGACTACCTGAAGAAGGTCCTGAAGAACGAGGTGAAGATCCGGCACGTGATCCCGAGGACGGTGGACGACATCAACGTGCAGAGGCTGTTCTTCGCGTTGCCGAAGACCCGTGACGAAAGGATCATCCGTGGTATCATCAGGTTCTTCTCCGTGCCTAACCTGCTGCGCAAACTCAAGCTGCCCAAGAATCCCTTCGACTACGTGACCAAGGGTCATCTCCTGCAGGCTGTCATGGACCTGGGTCAAGGACTGCGAACGGTACAGGAGGATCCGTTGCAGCAGGAGGCTCTGGGGTACTTCAGGGATAAGATCCTGAAGACCGGTCCGGGTGCGCAACCGATCGAGCTGAAGAAGTACGCCGCCAACTCGAATGTGCACGTGGACATGTACGGTGTGATGAGAGCCATCAATTACAGCAAGGCGAACGAAAATGGCGCGATGAAGGTCGCGATGTTCTTCGAGAATAAGTACGACAATCTCCGGCACGCCGTCGGCTTCGACCACCTGGCCTACACGACCAGGGGTGCGTACCTGAAGGCGTTGTTCCAGCGTCTCGTCAACGTCTCTCAAGTGCCCGGCGACGTGAAGCAGCAGATAAGCGCGTTGATACCGCTGGTGAAGCTGGACGGTCCAGGAGATGAAGCTGTCGACCTGTACGACGACGTTGCGCCCTCTATGAGGATGTTCGGAGACTTCCCCGACTCGGCGCAACATGTTGAGTCGTGGTCTCTCGGATCGAGCGAGAATACGACGAAACTGCCGTATTCCCTCCTGAAGAACAAAGAGTCCTTGGAGACCGCCATTCACGAGATGCTCGCGGCCGTCGAATCGTCCAAGGAGGACAACAAGAGCATCGGTTCTGGGGGTTCTGTGGACTCCCATCACAAGGAGATTCATATCAACGTTTCCAAGAACACTGTACTTAAGTCGGCGGCGAAGTCACCGCTGGATAACACGACGAAGGCCTCCAACGCGTCTCTCGAGAAAGCGGAGGGGAAAACGATACTGAAGGTGTTTAATTACAGCTCGACAGTAAGTAAAGTACAGGTGAAGAAGGACAATCGATCGACGGAGGAGGAGGAGGTGTGGAGCGACTCAGAGGACGCCAGTGAATACCGGGTCGAACACAAGGTAGCGAGCGGAGACGACCGTTCGAGAGCGAACGAATTTCATTACGTGGACGTCGAGGTCGACGACTCGAATATGTCGGATAAACGAATAGTGAAACCTCTTCCGATGAGCTCGCGAGAATTGCCATCGGAGGAGCTGCCGTGGAAGAAGTACCCGCCCCATCAAGAGAGTCCCAAGTCGACCAACCGCAGGCTCCTCATCCAACCGGACACCAGCACCGACGTCGAGTTCGAGGATGATTACGACCACGGAGATACGACGGAAGACTCAGCGCCCGAGTTCAGGATGTTTCACGACGTATTGCGAAGGAACGAGGAAAACCTGTCCTTCACGAAGGAGCTGAGCACGATGATCGAGGAGGAGGGGAAAACCGTGAAGAAGGATCTCAGCGCGAAACGGGGAAACACGAAGAAACGCGAGAGGCGATGGGAGGAGTGAGCTTCGACGCGAACTTAAGTCGCTCGGTAAATTTACTCGGATGCACTTGTCGAATATTCGTCGGATACCGAGAGGAAGAGACCGTCTCGTCGTCGTCGAGAAGCGCGAGAGGGGACGCCTCGGTGTCGCTCGATCATCGAGTCGACGAGAGGCTGTTTTGTTGATTATAATCGAGGACGGATGCAGCGACGAAAGGATACTTTTAGATAGATTAATTAAACGGACGAATTAAGTGAATTAAATAAAGATTCTCTGTATACCTCCCCCTCCCCTCCCCCTCTGATCAAAAACAGTAAAATACATGTATTCTCTCTCTGTCGATGTGTCAAAGGTGACTTTAATCGAGGATCAATCTTCCCGTGAGAGCGGGACTCCGAGCGTCCCGCGAAGAATCGTCGGTTGTTAACGTAATTTATATTGAGTTTCCCCCCACGGTTCGCTCTTATTACCGGACTAACCAGACGCTCGTCTAACCGAACGTCAGCAAATCTCCAACGGTAGGTCCCTTCCGGTTTTCAAGCTCCGCTCCACTTTCGTGCAACGGCTGGTCGGACCGTCGACCGCGAAAACGCCGATCATCGTGGCGTAGAAAATCCCAGTTGCTCGGCGCAGAAATCCACCGGCGATCCAACCGTGGCTCGGCCAGTTTTCTTCTCACCTGTGGGAAGACCTGAGAAAACTAAAAAGAAAATCCCGTAAGACCCGCTCTCGATCAAGGCCGGGAAAGACACGGGAAGACAGGGATTCGCGCTCTCGCGAGAAACCCGAAGAGATGCCGAGCCGAAATATCGGGATTAACACACACGTGGAAGAAAGAGTTCAGTTCCTGCGAATGAATAGAGACCAGATGAAAACTCGATGGCAAGAAATGATATTTCCGCGACTGAACACATGTGAACGTTCACATGAGGAAAAAAAAAGGAACTCCGTTCCTGCAAGAATATAAAGCGGAATGTGAAAGATCGAATGAAAACGCGGCGACGGGAAGTGATATCTGTTACCGCAACTGAGAATATTCGTGTGAATATTCAGTCCCGTTAAAACTCGGTGGAGACAACTGAGAACAATTGACGTCAAATTAACCGAATAGGAGGAACCTCCTGCAGGAATCTTTCTGTTCCCGCAACCGAGTTTGGTCTCCGGGCAACGGAAAATTTAGCTACACCAAGTTGTTTTTTTCGCGTGCACGCATATATTAACATATATATATATATATAAAACACACACACACATATATATATATCCCACATTCGCATCGTCCGTCGAAAGAAAAGGAGCGAGCGAGCGAGAGAGAGAAAAAGAGAGAGAGAGAGAAAGAGAGAGAACGGCGCAAGAGAGCGCAGATACGGCGCCGGCGATGCGTGCGTATAGGGGCGCGCGTTCGTTCGACGATGAAGAGAGACACAGGATGGCGGAAAGAGAGAGAGAGAGAGAGGGTCGTTTATGCGCGCGACACGGAGCTGCGCGTGGAAGGAGGTACGTGACACAGACGTCACATTAGATTTGGAGGCTAGACGTGTACAGGCACAAACGTATCTCGCGGCGATCTCGCACCATCCCCCCGTGTGTCCGCGCACCCCTGCCCTTCCTTTCCTTTCGTCCGGAGCGAGCACTTCGCTTTTCGGCGGCTTGGCGCGCGGCTGCGGCTTCAGATACCGCGGAAGATAATCTCGATCTACGCCAAACAGCGTGAGCGGCTAAACCCTTGCTCGGATAATATAGATAGCATTCAGCTCCCGCTCCTCCCCTCCGTCCCACCGCATGTCCGTCCGCGTAACCCCCTCTCTCTCTCTCTCTCGTTCGCTCGTTCGTACTTCTCGCGCTCTCCGTCACTCCTTTCCCTCTCTATCTGTCTCTGAAGGCGGCTGAATTCAATAATGCGCCCGTGTGTACGAGGCCTGAATGAGGGCATTGTTGGTCCCTTGAACCAGTATATACTCTCCTGGCTTCTCTCTCTCTCTCCGCTCGCCCGGCCCGCGCGCTCAATCTGTTTATCTCTCCATCTGAGTTCCTGTCCCCCTTTATCTCCGTAAGGTGAACCAGAGACGCGCGTACGTGGACCGTCCGCGTTATGCGGGAGAGCCTGCGTGTCGCGTTTCGCGAACGATTCGGCGATAGCTCGGCTGGGCGATACATTGTGTCTTGCGAGAATGAGAGAAAGAGAGGGAGAGTATAACGGTTTCTTTCTCTCTCTCTCTCTCTCTCTCTTCCTCAATCTATCCGCCGGCGAGGGACAACCTCTCTCTCGCCCGATGGGAATTCCTCTCGGAGCGTCTTTCGCGCGACTTTCGACGTTTTAACGAATACGTTCCACGAACCGTGCGCTTTGTGTCTCCCGCGAGGAGGGCGAGAGGATTAATCAATTCCTCTCATTCGATCGCATCGACTGTCGTTACTCTCGCCGGTGGACCCCTCCGGCAATTAACCGATTCGCTCCCCCGGAGTCTTTAGCGCTCGGGCTCGTTTAATACGTGTTATTAGCGTCGTATAATAGACGTTCTTCCACAAAACGCGACTGAAAAGCCCGTCCGACGCCTCTCCGAGACGCGTCTTCAATCTCGGATTTTTCGCACATACGCGGCGGTAATATCAAAACAATTACGTGCCTCGGCGGAATCTAGATAGAAACGCGGCGCACCGTCCGAACGAACGGACGGCCGGGCGATCACGGGGCTCCTCGGCCGCTCTTTTCTCCGGCGTGCCTCCTCCGTTGATCACGAAGTTGCCTAAAGCGTTGCAATAAGCCATAAAGATACCGTGGCGGATACCCGCGCGCGCGCAGCCGCAACACGTGAACCCTTCCTTATAAAGATATGTGTATCCTGCATCGGGAATAATTATATAGACGCGCCTGGCCGCGCGCACGGTCCGTAAACCAGCAGATTCGTGCCGCAGATGCACCCTCGATGCACCTCGTCTTCTTCTTCGTTTCCCGACGTCTTATCACGTGGCTGGCTGCCCGCGCGCGTTTATTGACGTCTTAACGATGCGGCGCGCGTAGCTCTTCTCTCCTTTCCTTCCTCCTCCTCCTCCTCGTCTATGGCCGGGGAAAGCACGGCGTGACCGGCGGGACGAATGCGAATTAAACCTACCCCGCCGGCGCATTCTCCGGGCTTGTATCGCGATTGTATCGATAAAATAAATATCCCGCGAGATCTCCGACCCGTCACTGTGACCGGCATTGGAGATTCGCGAGAAAAGCCGCGGCTATCCCGCGCGGAGGCGACTTTTCTCCCGTTTTACGTTCGTTAATGCCTCGATCGCCGCGTCGGTTTTCCTTCGAGACGTCAATAATCGCGTCCGAGTCGAAGTTCCGAGCGAAGTTTGACGCTCTCAAGGACTGCTTGCGTCTACACGGACGGCCCTTAGACTAATAAAAGCTTATTTTACTAGATGTAAGCAATTATATCCTCCGAATTTCTTGGAGTGAGATTCCGTTTAGAACAAATGAAAAACGCTATAGTGATAATATTGTCATCGGGAAGAACAGAAACGGACTCTCCATCTATACGAGAGGACGTTCGAATCGATCAGGGTGATTTCACTCCTGCGACGGCGGAGTTTCTTCCCATCACTTCGGTTGCAAATATTCTCATTACAAAAGCGAGAAAGTTACTCAAGTCCGAATGATTCAACCGTCCGCTCTTTACGCGGAGAATATAAAAATAGTTGTCCTAACTGTAATTCTTTGACTACGATGATCCCGGTTACAAAATCTTTCACTGCCAGTGGATTTCGCTGGGATACGTAATTGAATGAAACGTGCATCGATATCGGTCATCGGACACCGTGACGGCCATTCCGCGCGTTAACGAAACGAACGGCCACCGCCGGCGATCCGATTGATTAGCGGCGCATGCGAACGTCCGCGTATCGCGCGTCCACGAAAATTCCGGAGATCGACGCCCGTCGATTTCCGCGCTAATGACGGCCGATGTCGACCGCCTGCCGCAGGTGGCCGCAGATATCGGAGCATAGACGCGCGGACGTCGACGGTCGCAGTGATACCTGGCACGGCAGGCGCGCAGGTGTCTCCGACACCTGAGGCCGACGCTTCCTACGCGGCGGCTGTCCCGCGCCCCGACTTATCGATGTCGCGTCCGCGCGATCGGCGTTCAGACTTCGTCGCCGATAACGCTCGTTCCGTCGGTACCACCTACTGATATCGGCCGGGGGAGAGGGGGGAGGCAGATAGGGGCAAGCCGCCGCGAAATGGACACGACGACGACCACTTGTTTCTGTGCGCGAACGGACGAGAGACGCGCGGCCGTCTCGTTTAGCAGGTCGTTCCACCGCGTCTCCGTAATTAAAGACGGTGAAAAAATATTATATATATGCGAGTAATTGTATGATTACGTTAATTAAGCGACGGCTTGCCTATTTCCATGACGACCGCTCGTAAATCCCGCGCGCGCGTCGTAAATTACCGGCTCCCTCGGCAGCCTACCCTCGATACGCCGATATAATTCCTGATACATATATTGAATAATAATTGCATTAACGTAACGCGCGTTGCATGCACGCGAGAGACGCATGGAGGAGAACGTCGTTGTCGTCGCTCCGATTTTTCCTCCCTTCGTCTCAACTTCTTCGCGAGAGGTACATCCTGCCCGGCGAGATGAGGATCGCGACGGATTCGTGCGCGTTCGGCCACGGGCGTAATTCACCGGCGCCTCGCGCGGAAACTGAAAACTCGGGTGGGAAAGGATCGCTCGCCGGGAACAGAGTGTTCTTTAATCTGTAATCGTAATTACACGGCGGAATAATTACAGTCGAGAAAGCCATTTTTGCGGCAAACGCTACCACCAGCACTGCCGATACTAACCACGCGTGCAAATCGGTTTTTTTTTTTTCTGGTTAAGCCAACCGAATGATGTGAAAATAGTATGATATTAGGTTGGTAAGAAAGTTATGTCGTTTTTCTGTTGCTCCAATTGAAATGTTCGTTGTTTCGTTGTTCTTTGTGCGATTTAGACAATTTCGGTATTAATCGAAAGCTAGTAGTTCCACGTTTTGATTTTTGATATTACAGGTGTTTTTTAATCATTAAATTTTGAGATAAGGGTATATGATGGATCGAGAAAAACTTCATTTTAGGCACTCTATGCTTTATGAGTTCCAACTTGATCATAATGCGACGAAACATAAAAATTTGTGTTTCGTCTTTGGACCATCTAAAGTTAAAGTGCGTACGGTCCAAAGATGGTTTGAAAAATTCAGGTCAGGATTTCATCATCATATGAAGCTTCAAGATAAACCTCGCACCGGAAGACCAAAGGAGCTTGAAGACGACGTTCTGAAGGCTTTAATGGGTAATGAACCACTATTGATTACGAGGGAGATCGGGGATAAGTTAAGTGTTAGCCACGTAACAATTGAAAACCACTTGAACAAGCTTGGCTTTGTCTACAAATGGTGTCGTTGGATTCCCCGTGAATTAAGCGAAAAAAATATGGCAGATCGAATTTCTATTGCTTCTTCTTTGCTTGCTCGACAACAATATGAGCCATTCTTGGATCGCCTGGTTACTGGTGACGAAAAGTGGATTACGTATGACAATGTAGTGAGGAAAGGAGCCAAGGTAATGCCGGATAGTTCGCTCCCTTGCGAAGGCCAATTTGCACCAAGAAAAGCTAATGCTTTGCATTTGGTGGGATTGTCGAGGTCCTATCCACTGGGAACTGTTGCAACCAGATCAAACTGTCACCTATATTGTGACCAGCTAACCCGACTAGATACAAAAATATCTGAACTTCGTCCAACACTGTATAACTGAAAAGATGTTGTCTTCCAACATGACAATGACAGGCCTCACGTGACTTTAAGGACGAAGGAGAAGCTCCAAGTTCTTGGTTATGAAGTTTTATCACATCCACCGTACTCACCTGACCTGGCACCATCTGACTACCACTTGTTTCTCTCGATGCAAAATTTTCTTAAAGGAAAAAAATGTCGAAACTTTTAGGATGTTCAGAGGGCGGTAGTAGATTTCTTGGCTTCAAAGGATAGGATCTTTTATACATCCGGCATAAATGATCCGACAGATGGAGGAAGGTCATAGGAAACAGTGGTCAATATTTCATTAATTAATCTCACTTATGAGCTTAAATATAAGAAATTGAAATTTCCTCAAAAACACGACATAACTTTCTTACCAAGCTAATATCATAGTTTAGGAAACTGTTGTGATTAGCGACGAGGTTAGCCGTTTCTTCTCTCAGCGGAGCGCGTCGCCACAGTTGGAGGTACGTAGCTACTCGCGAATATCGTCAATGTTCAGCGACACCGTGACAATAGATTCGCGCTGCAAGGCTTCTCTCATTATGCGGTGGCAACTCTTTTTGTGTTCGATTTAGGAACTTAAGCCCCAAGCGGGAGGTCCTTTCTAATCCTGAGCAACGAGGCCGAGAATCCCAACACGCCGTAGTGGATCGTGTGATCGCGGTGGAAGGGGACTTTGCACCCCCGGGGCGAAAGCGCAAGGGTCCTTGCTTCGCTGCTGTCATCGACTGGTAGTAGACCTGAGAAACAATGCTCGGTCCCGTTTAGGGCAGTCCCGTATCTCTTCGGATTTCATCCGGGGTTCTCAGGAATGTTCCTGCGATTTTCAGTTTAGGACGAGACGGCGCCATATGCAGAAGGGAGGGAAAGAAAGTCGTTAATCTCGCGGATATTAGTCACCTTCGGCGCCAGTCATACGCATATTTCTCTCTTTGTCCCTCCGATGAAAAAGTTGCGGTAACAATACGCGAATAAGATGATCGCTAAGCGGTTTCGCTGTTACAGCAATACGCTTACCACAAGAATGACTCACCCGGCTGTACTTCATCGTCGCGATTCTAGTCATGAATAGCAAACGTTTTTCTCCCAGTATGGAGAAGCGCGTCTTATCTCGCGCGCGATTACTCCTCTCGAAATAAATTACGCAAATAATACGATAATCCTTTTCGAGGAGCGAAGAGAAACGTTTCTTGCCCGCACTGGCCGCGTATCAATTCTCATTGATCTCATCATTCTCGAGACTCGTTTCTCTCAGCGCTTGCCGGTTTGACGCAACGAACGTGACGCGATATTTTCCCGTAAATTCGTAAGACCCGTATAAGAGAACTTACACATTAATTTCACTTCCGATAAGCGCGCGATCTCTCTTCACACCGACGTGCAATGTGTTAAACGACCGCGAATAGCGTCGAAGTAACACGAGAGAGCGTCCAGTGTCGGGCGCCACTTAAAAACGGGATTTGTCGCGCGAAATTCTACAAAATTCTAAGCATCTTAAGGACAGGGGTAACATCGCTATTAAGCCGAAAGGGGCTCGGGTCCCATATTTGGGAAATGAAGGTCCGACGACAAAGAAGCTGGGGAAAATAGCGAGCGGACGGCCTTTCGGGTAAAACACGCGGATCGTATTTCCTCCACGTCGAGGTATCGAGAGGAGACTCGAGCGCGGACAGCGAGTCTCGGCGGAGGTGGAACTTACATTATCGCCACCTTCGCCGAGACAATGCTCTTATCCGATCGGTTACCGTCGATCGCGCGGCCCCAGCCCTTCCATCCGGGATCCTTCATTCTTCCCGGGAGACGAAGCGCGGAAGGGAGCGTAGTTGAGCGTGCGGCCCGCAATCGGCGCACGCTTAATGGAGACATCGGTTATCCGTGTCTATTCTCTTTGTGCTTCCAATTACCCCTCCCCGTCGGCGCAGTCGCGTATATGTGACGCACCCCCACACGCGAGTCCTCGCCGTGACTGCGTCGCGAAAGACGAGGAACCGGACGAAACCGGGGAAACTGAAAGCAAAGGGGGAGGGGAGAGCGAGACGGGGGGGAGAGAAGGAGCGGG
Source organism: Dinoponera quadriceps (assembly GCF_001313825.1). Taxonomy (NCBI): domain Eukaryota; kingdom Metazoa; phylum Arthropoda; class Insecta; order Hymenoptera; family Formicidae; genus Dinoponera; species Dinoponera quadriceps. Next base: position 477,202 of record NW_014555716.1, read on the forward strand.
GAAAGAGAGCGGAAGAAGCTCGTATATGGCCGGCGAGCCTTTGCTGCGATACGCTCGCCGAAAAACACGGGGAGAAACAAAAATATAGACAGGGCTCGCGTTTAATTTTGCGGTTTAATTATTTTTTAAATTAAAGCCGCGCGCGAGACCAAACGAGCCCGGAGGCTGCGCGTACATGTGTGTGTGTGTGTGTGTATGTGTGCGGGGGTGCGCGCGTATATGCAGTCCCACGCACGATCCATGTTTTATATTCCTTCCAGAGATACGCGCGCCAGGACGCTCGCTCGAGGAGTCGGGGGATGAGACCGCCGCGGCGGGTAGGAGAACGCGACGCGGGGGGACGTTTTGAATGTGAAATACCGTCTCCAGCGAGGGTGGCGAGCCGCCGCCGCCGGGGGTGAAGGGCAGGCGGCGGGGGGCGGCTGATTGTGTGCCCGTTCGTTCACCGGCTCTGCGCGCTGCGAGGGGGTGGCAGCCGCGCGAGGGAGGCGCTCGGGGAGGGAAAAAAGGAGAGCGCGGAATAAAAATGTAAAACGCGACTCGCCTCGGGCTTCCTCCGGCGAGTACGTGAGGATGCGGCCCGTATGTGTGTGTACGCGTGTATGCTCGCGAATCTCTGTGTGCACGCGGTTACGTGGACGCGAGCTATCCTCTCTCTCTCTCTCTCCCTCTCTCTCCCTCCGTCGTGCTCGTGTAAATAAGTTCGCGCACCGCCATCGCTGCTTACACATGTACACACGTCCGGACGCTTTTTCCAGGGGTTTTCATATTTCTGGACTTGTCCCGGCTTCGTCGCCGGAGTCCCGCCGGCGTTTTTCTATTGGCGGTGCCGCAGTTATTAAAGCGTTTCATTGGACAGGGTTTACCTGTTACGCGAGGAAATGCAACGGGATAAGGGGATATCGCGCCGGTGAATCTTTTTACGGCCGAAAGAAATTCCCTACTTGCCTCCGCGCGCCCCCTCTCTCTCCTCCCGCTCTCCCGTCGCGCTCGTAATCCACCTTTCTTTAATTATGTCTTCTGGTCGAGCCGATAATCATCGACCAGTCGTAAAGACGCGAACGATTAAAAAAATGGAGGGGGGGGGGCGAGAAAAATAGAACGCGACCCGTCGAGCGCAGAAAAAAAAAATAATCCCGCGGAAACGGCAATGGAATATTTCGCGCTCACGTGCGCGCGCGCGAGAAGGATGGCGCGCGCTCGTGGTCGGAACAATATCGTCTAGATCTGGTCGGCCGTGTGCCGCGGGTTCCTCGTAAAAATGTCCGTTTTTCGCGTGCGTACCTGTGCCAAAGTATACGAGTTACTGTACAATATATCTTTTAGAGATAACGCCGATATCTCTGATATATATATTGTTGCCTCCATACCGCTCGCGCGCGTTTCTGCACGGCACTTCCGACGTAGTTCGCTCTTTCTGCATATCGAACGTGCATCTATACGATCCAATTTATGCTATAAAAAAAAAGGACAAATATTCCGTCGCTGGATTCTCGTGTAAGATACGTCCGAGCGTACTTTGCAAATCGCCCGAAACCGGGCGGCCCGACTAAAAACGGGCGACAACGCACGCGCGCAGCTGTATCAGCGGCCGCTCGCGAGCGTGCATCAAGTAAGCGTTCAATTATCTGGAAATTTCACTCGGGAAGGCGATCGTAGAGGAAGAAGCGACGGAGCCACGTCGACCCGCCGGTGACGGTCCCGACGGTTAGAGGATCGCAATTGCCCGACGATCGTTCCGAAACGAAAGAGGACTGGGAGAGAAGGCGCGAAATCGCAGCGAGCAAATAGCACGTCGCTTCTCCGAAGACGGGGCCGACGTCGTCGCTCGGACACCCTCCAGTACTTTTACATTAGCGAGATAAGTCAGGTGGATATAGGACGGCAGGTCGAGGTGAACGCGAGAGCGCTGGAAGCGGCCGGGAGGGGACGAGCGGGTGGCCCGTGGGCCGAGAAGATGTATTTTTTCACCCCTTTCTTGCAATAAATCTGCTCGCGGGGAATTAGTTTCGAGATAAAGTATAATATCGGGCCCCCGGTGGGTGACGTCAGAGGCTGCTCCCCGGTATTTATGGCCGCGATAGTGTCAGTCGTGTGCGCTCGCCCGCTCTCTAGCAGCAGTAGGCACCCAACCGCCGTCGTTCCCCACCGTCCCCCTTTCCCGCCGCCAGCCCGCGCCCTCTTTCACCTCTTCCTCCTCCACCTCCTCCTCCTCCATCCTCCGCCGCCGGAAAACCGCCGCCCGGCGAACTCCCCGCCGTCCTCCCTCCGGCCTCGCCGCCGACGGGGTAAATTATTGGAAAATAGTCGGCCGCGCTCTGAGATCCTCTTTCCAGCGTCGCGACGCCAGCGCGGGCGCGATCCTTCTTCTGTTTTGTATTCCGCGGTACCTTCGGGTGCCCGTCTGATTTATGCCTCTTCTGCCACCGCTCGCTCGCTCTCGCCCTCTCTCTCTCTCGTCCCTCCCTACTTGCACCCCCTCGTCACGAAAACCCTCTCGGTATTCCAGCAACCCCCCCTCCGTGTTCCGGAGCGCGCGCGAGGGGGATGAATTTTGTCTCGCGCGCTCCACACTTTATCTCTCGCGCGAGCTTCTCCGCTCTCCTCCTCCTTCACCCCCCAGCCCCGTCCTGCTGCCTCCTCCCGCCGGTGTATCGACTTTTTCGTATCCGCGTCTTGCGGTCTCGCGCGCCTACGTAATGTACAAGCACACCGAGTCTTCGATTTCTTACTCTTCTCGGGGGCTCCAACGCGCGGCGCGAAGTAATTCTAATCTCCGACTAGGTTTACACGGCAGCCCGAGGGTCCGCACGGGAAAGAAACTCAGTTCCTGCGACTGAACCAGAGTCCACGGCGTACGTTTACGTGGCCGATAGTAAAACCGGCCTGATACTTCTCGAGATTGCAACTACCAGCGTTCACGTCGTGTAACGCAGTCGCAACATGATTGATTACGCATGTTCGATCGTCACTACAGGCGGAAACGATCGAATCGGTTTTACGCCGTTCACGTAAGCACGTAGATTACCGGGTGTAGTCGCTAAACCGGTCTCGGATCGCCGTGTCCCGCGGCCGCTAATTTTCGGGAAACTCGCGAACCCCTCCGCCGCGTCGAGCAGCGCGCCGCTTCCCTTATTGCACCGACGACGTAGATCTCCGAGCGCGATCTCTCAGCGCACCAGCAGATGGTGACGCGGCCGGCTCGTTTCCCTCGGGACCTAACGAAATAATTTGCGACGTCAACAACAGCCGACGGTTTCGCGACGGGGCACGTCCGCGACCTCGTCGCCGTCTCTCGCGCGCACTTGCCGAACAGATGGACGACCGCGACATTCGATTCGGCCAATTGGCCCCGACGGGTGGTCCCCCGACGGGGGTGAAATCGACCCTTAATGCGCGCCGCGGGAAGGCGGATCTCTTAACCGCGCCGTAATCGCGCCGCGATACCGTGTAACACGCGGGCCGGCTGCGTGCCGGCTTTTCGACCCGTTGCGCCGTCACCCGCGGGATTTATAACCGTCGATGGCGCGCGCGGATACAGGTGGACGACCGCCGGTGACGGCCGGCGACGTGAAACGCGCCCCCGGTGCGAGAGATCGCGCCGATCGCCGCCGGATCCTCGGACGAGCGCGGCGAAAGTAAACGGGAAATGTATTTATGTGGAGCTGTGCATCTCTCTCCCTCTCTCCGTCTTTCTCAGGAAGAGAGCGGGAAGACATATGGCGACATTTAATTCTTTGCCGGTGAACAGAACTAATACTCTGTAGTAACACTTGCTGGAAAAATTTCCGCAAGTTTGGATATGATAATCTTGAATTAATTAGAAACCAATCCTAGACTATAGAATTAGTGTTATCGTTTCTGATTTCTCAGACACGTTCGGTTTCGAAATCCGGGCTATCGAGAATCACCGCGCTTCGTTCAACGAAGCGCATTCTCGCTCGCGGGAGTGAGATAAGAATCGGATTTACAAGGACGGAATCAGCCGCGAGATCGGGCTGAACGACGTCAACTGTTCGACGAAAGAGAGAGAGAGAGAGAGTCCGAGAAGTCCTCGGCGCGACGAATGAACGGAATCCAATCCGCGCACGTCGAACCGCGGCCGGCTTATCGACGCATCGATATTTCCGTGCGGCAAGAATTCCCCCGCCGTAAATTCCGGCGTCTCGTTAATTAGCGCGGCGGGGGTCAATTAACGCCAAGTCAAAGTGCGCGGTGCAAATTATCGGGCGATTACACGTGCCATTAGAGGTGCGCTGCCGAGTGCTGCGAGTACGCGAGCGGAACGGCGGATCGGCCGAAAGGGAGAGGAAAAGCGAAGATAGGTAGGGTAGGAGAGCGAGAACGACGGGAAGGGAGCGCGAGAGACCGGGATGGCAGACAGAGAGAGAGAGAGAGATGGAGGAGGAGACGGCCGGTGTGCAATCGTCTAATTTACGCAAATTGCAAATCCGCCCGGCCGGTCCCGCGCGCCGCGTAATGTCGCCAATCCCGCTGCCGGCGTGCGCAAACTAAGATCTAATAAAGCGACAAATCAGCCTAACGAGCGACACGCGGACGCTGGGAATGCCGTTTAATGCGGCGCGCCCCGTACGTCGCATTAACGCGGCGCCGCTGCTAATGGCTTTCCTATGTAGGATCGCCAGACAGCGCGTGCACCAGACGCCGCGATTCTCCTTATCTCGCGGCGCGGACCTCGAGATATGCTCGCTGCCGTCGTCATCGCGTACGCTCTGTCCGACTCGTCGATTCTGGGGAATGGAAAAATCCAGGTGGGGGATTTGCGACGACATTCACCCCGCTAATTGTCATCGAACTCGAAGGATCGACGGGGAGTCGCGACAAGCAACACTGTTGAGACTCCGCGCATGTTATTGAGGTTTCTCTCAAGGGACAGTGCCACGATGGACTAGCCGAGTCGTGTAACAGCGCTGGAAACGGACGTGATTTGTCCACGTGCTTGTGTAACGCGTTGTAACCGACGTTGTAAGCCTGGACACGAAGGAAGCGGCGGTAAATAACGGCCGCGAAGGTGCGCCGAAAGAACTGTGATGTTACATACCGAGATTCCCCGTGGATCCTTGGAAATTCGGCGGACTTCGCGGGATCAACGAAGAATCCGCATCTCGGGGAGTTCCGCCCGGGATCCACCTTCCACGCAGTCCATCGGCCAAGCAAACACCGGGGAGAAAAAGCAAGAGAAGTTGTCAAGGTTGATATTTCGCACGAGTGTCGTCGGCGCTGTCCTTTCATTATCAGGCCGTCTCGTTGGAAATTACGCTCTCTCTCCCTCTCGGCGTGACGCGGGCGAGCGTTGAATTCAATAACGGCGGATAACATCGAGAAAGAGACATAGACCGTCCGAGAGCGCGGACGATACGGTTTCGTCGTAATGACGTAGAGAGAGGCACTCAGCACTATCTGGCCGGGGCGACCGGTACGCGGCAAAGCGATGGCCGAAATTAATTTCGGCTTGACGTACGGCGCCTCATAATATTGTCTCATAACTCTCCGTCGCAATGGGGCTTATCTCGCGCGCACTGGCGTTTCAATTAGCCGCAGCGGGCCCCCGAAAGTCTTATCCCCCGTGTTGCATAATGCACGCATAAATACGCCCTTCAATTAATTTTCGCCAACGTGGACGCACGTACGGACGGACTCCTCCTGCGCGGATACGCCGGGCGGAATTTCGAAATTCCGCGTCTATCGGCCGGATCTTATCGGCCGGGCCTGGAGTGTCATAATGAGCGGATCGTTTTAACGGTTCCTCCGGTGCCGCCGGTTTTACGTTTCGCCATCCGAAATCTCTCGCTCCGTACACTCGAGCTCGATCGTTCGTACGTTCGTACGTGTCAGCGAACGGCCCGAAAGTGCGCCCAACCGGGATCTCTCTAATTAAGTTACGCGAGATTCACATCGGCGGCCATCGGACACCTGTCGTGAGACGTGAAGAAAGAAAAGAAAGGAAAGTGGGGGAGAAAGAAGGAGAGAAGAAATCTCCTCGTTGCGCTACGGTCACGGGGGAGGAGAAGGGCGGGGACGATCTCGAGAGACAAGGGAGTTTTGAGGAAATTTTCACGCGATAAGCCTCGAGTTTATTTCTCCGCCGTGTTCGGGAGCGCTTGACCGAGAGGCGGAGGAGACTATCTATCTCGGTGATTTACAACGGGTCCAACGCGTATCTCTCCGATAATAGGGCGAACTCTCCCACCGGGTGGAAACGTCATCGCGTTTCGTGACCCGACAATGAGGAAAGTTCGAAAGCCGTCTGGCGAGGCGCCGCGGTGAAAAGGCGACTACTCGAAACGAGCCTCGGCCGGGCACTCGCGGAGGAACTCGAGTTACCTTTTTTCACCCTCGTGCGCGTCGTCGAGTGGCCGGTGCCTTGTGAGAAGAAGAAGGGCTGCGCGCGCGCGAGCTGCCCTATCGACATCTGTGCGCACGAGCTCGAGGGCGCTAAAGCGCGTTTTAATGCGGGCCACTTCTTAGACAATCGCGCGTTTTACCTCGCGCTTTCGCCCTTCATTGCAATCGCCGAGCGAATATCGGTCGACGATGACCCCTCTCGAGCAGGCTCTTCCCAATTACCTGTCCTTAGAGGGAGGTTTACCATCCCCAGGTCCCCCGGTTCGGAGGACTCCAAATTTCTGCCTCCTTTGTATTCTCGGTCACATTGCCTTTCGATAAATCTTCTTTACGAATATATTATGTACATAATTTACAGAGGGAGAGAAAAATATCGCTGATATTATAGTCGCTAACACACACACAAACGATTACTAAGCATTGAGAGAAAAAAAAATGTTGTTAACATTATCCTTATTTTCACGACGTCAATCTTCTGCTGTTCTCATAACAAATAGTGATAGCGACATATGTATCTAAGGTTATTATCACTGGCATTATAGGTGACACTATACAAGAATGGTTCTCTTGACTGTAATTCTTTCACTACTATTTACAGTCACAAGCCACTTTTTCTCAGTGTACAGTCTTCAACACCTCCCGTTCTCGGCCGAGAATCGCTTTCTGGAACACGAAGTTGATAGCCACTGGAGGGCACGAATGAGAGAGCGCGAGAATTAGAAATCGAAGAAGTAGTTTCTCTCTTGCGCTTTTCTTCGCGGCCTGTAATCATGGTCGGCGAAAGAATCCCCAGAAAATCGAGAGGAACGCTGCGCGTATGGACTTTTCCCTCGGCTCGTCGCCTCGCGCTCTCTGAGACTGTACTAAACGAGATCGATGCACACGTGTGCATCGCACAGGAAGTCGAAGTCGGCGATTTATTTCCGTGGGAAGGTGTGCCCGGGCATCGTGATTCCGCAAAATATTCGTCAGGCCGGGGTGTGAAAACAGTCACGCGAGAAGTAGTGCGAGAAAACCGGCTTCCACCGGGCCGCGGTAGACCTTCTCGAGAAGGGCGATTTTCGTGAATCTCTCTTCCTTGTGACCTTAAAACGGGAAACGAGGTCCGCCCACATCATTATCGAATACGAGTTCCTCCTCGTCCTGGAACTGTTTTACGACCACCTAATGTACGGTTGTCATTGTCATACGCGGCCGACGAAAACGCCGAGAATCCGTTCACGCGCGGCGCCCTGGACAATCGTTTTCCCAGAAAATAAATTTCACAGGCAGGCCGTCGTGTGATCCCGTCGAGTGGGAAACCTGAAATTCCACGTCACGAGAAGTAGTGGGGTAAAATACCCGTGCGGGGTAAAAATCACGTTGTACAACGCGGAAGAACAAAGGAAAAAGCGAAAGATATTAATTTTGTATCGGTCGTATCGCTGGCGCTTCTTTGATTTAGAATTATCGCGTTAGCCGTGTCATTAATATCGTCTGACAGACGAGATGCAATCAGTTCCCATCGGCTTCACCGGCCGCGAGAAGCGTCTCGAGCGAGAGCGTAATTAGGAGCGCGAACCAAGTCTCTTTTCGTCTTTCTCTCCTCTCCTGTTCTAAAATTCTTTTCGAATTGTTGCCATCATTTTGTTCAATCCCACTCCCTCTCGAGATCGAAAAATATGCACACACAATGTTCACTCATCAACCATATAAACTCTTAATCGAGCAAATCTGTAAAATAGTCCGAAAACTTGATTTCTGTTCTAACAATGAAATAAATAGCCGTAAAATTATAATGTGACGAAATCATGAGAAAAGATAGATTGTATGTCACGTTAATTTCGTAGTTATTTATTGTGGTCAACGGAAAATAAAGTTTCCGGACTATTTTGCAAGTCTGTCCGAACGACTGCAATTATCATTTTACAGATATATCTTTCTATTTCAACGTATATTTCAAGAATTTTTTTCGACACGCGTTTTCTCGCTTCTGACGTCATCAAACAAGATGACTGCAGCAAACGACCAGGAGCCTTGACATATATATTAAATTTAACGTGCTCCTCACATAATTTTACTTAAAATATTCCCACACAAAGGATTTTCTTCCTTATATATATTTATTTCGTTTTCCATTTTTTGCATCTTCTCTTCACTTTCGCTATCTTTTTCTCTGTATTTCACTTTCTATACCTTTCTACATCACTAACAATTTTCTTTTATGTCTGTCAATGCTCAAAAACCATATCTTGTAAACGTTCTTAGAGGGCTTGCCCGAGAATCTTCCACAAACGCTTCTCAATCAATCGATCAATCAATTTATCTGTCTATCTATCCTTCTCTTCTTCTCTCGACACTATTTTCCTCGTGGAAAAAAATATCGAGTCGTAATGATAGAAATTAGGACGGACTTCCGGGGTGCGTTCGAGCATCCGAGTTGTTAGGACGGAATGCGCTACCGTATAACCGCAGATCGTCGAAAGTTCGGCCGATCCTCGAAAGGCGGAAGGGGCAGAAGGCAAAGGAAACCTCCTCCTCCTCCCTATTCCGAACACCGTTATTATTACAAACGGAGTCATCGTCCGTGCCGCCCCCGTCACGTGTCTACCGCTAATTGCGTCCGCCGTAATTACGCGCGCGGGCGCGCCAGCGCGCGATTACGATTATTATATAGCGCGTCGACGGCCGTTAATTCCGTTGAATTAAAATCACGATTCGGCCATAAAAATGAGCCATTACGCCGGCAGCGCGCGTTCATTTCTACTCGCGGGGCGTCCTTCATAATTTAATTTCAGCTCATTATTGCGGCGATTCTTTCTCCCTCTCTCTGTCTACCTCTCTCATCTCCCCCTCCTCCCCCTCCTCCTCCCACTACAGCTGCGCGTTCAATTAATGTTTAAAGGATCCGAAGCCGCCGCAGTCGCGTTAAATTGAACCGTCGCTCGCAACGACATCGTTGTTGCAGTTTTGACGAATTCGCGCGCCGGATTCGAGCGTAAAAGAATAATAACCGCGAAAAGCGCGACGGTGACAAAAAGCCGAGGCGGGAAAGTGAAATGAACGCGCCGCTCGCCTCGGGATCCGCGAGCGAGCGTGTCGTAAAATTTCGAGGCGTGTTGCGGCACACCGTCGTGTGATATCGTAATTCCTCGGGAAACTACGGGACCACAACCCTCCGCTATGAGTCGCAGAGGCACCCCGCATCGCGGGGATCGTTATTTACAGCCGGCGAAATCGATCGGCGAACGAGTCGAGGACGATGACAATACCGCTTTTAAGGCGGTAGACGGTGAAATGCAACAATGGCTCGTCTATGAGCTCTCTCGAGAAAAGTGTCCCGAAATCTCGAGTTCTTCTTTTCGGGGTCATTAATCATTTAGAGGGTGCTCCGGGAGATTCCACGGCTGCGGTAATAATGGGGAAGCGCCGCTGTTGCGACAACAACGGCCGTCACGCGACTCGCTTACTTTTGTGCGTTCCGGCAAGAGTTATCTCGTTGCTCACCTCTCACGCGTCTCGCGTCTCGCAATTTACGCGCCGAAGTCCTCGATTTTTCGTCCCATCCTCCTGCCGCCAAATGTGCACGTACACTCGGCTTCTAAACGGTCGCTTTTCTTCGATGCAGTTTGAAACGCAGCCAGTGGCCCAATGAGGAAACATGATCTTCACGAAAATGAGCTTTCTCATCGAACCATCGGTTACGTTCGAAATTGCATCGAAGAAATTTTCGTTTCGAAACCGATGTAAGGTCAATCACAAAAAAGTTCCAACGTTTCTTCTTTTTCGATGAATTTCACAACGCATCTTGCGTCCAGTAGAAAAATGTATCTCCCGAGTATTACTAAGAGACAAATTCTTCTATTATACACGGAATGAGGCTCAAAACTTATCGAAGGAACGATGTTGCAACTTTTTTGTGACTGACCATTTGCCTCGTTCAGGCGCCAACCGCTAAAATATTTCTCCCTGAGAATGTCCGCCGCCGTCTAACGGTGGTTAGACGTAACGATGACATCCCGACGATCCGACGTCTCGGCGTCCCGGTGTCGGACGTCTTAATGTCTTGACGTCGCCCACGTCGTGAATACCTTAATACGAAACCGCTGAAGAATGTTGTGACATGTTTGTTTGTCGCCGTTTAGACGCGAATAGCGAGAATCAACTTTTCCGAAATCATCGTCATCACTCATCGGCGGGCAGACAGAAAATTACGAGTAAACGAGACCCGACTGAAAAAAAAAAGATATAAATTTGAAGAGCTGGGATTCCCTCAACCTCGTCAACCCCTCGGGACTGCGAGCGGTCTCGAAAGAGAGAGAGAGAGTGAGAGAGAATGAGAGAGATAGAATTAGGGGAAGGAAAGCGCGGGGGAGGAGGACTTACGTGCACGAGATGTTTTTTTACATTTTACGGTGTTCGCACCGTCCATAAATCAGGAACCGGTCGTAAAACGGTGGTATTCGCGCCGGGGGTACGCAGGAGAGAGACAGAGAAAGAGAGGGGGAAAGGGGGGGGGAGCAAGTACCTCGTTGCCGTCTTTCACGAATATCCTGGAGCTCGGGATGCGCGCAGGCGGGAAGTGCCTGGCGCCCTCTTCAGCTCGTCTCCTCTCCTCCCCCTCACCGTTTGCCTCTCTTTTCCTCTCCCTTTCTTCCTCGCTCTTTACTCTTCTGAGATCCGAAGGAGACGCGGACAATGGGACGCGTAAGACATTGCGACATTTTGGAGCATAGACTTCGAAAGACACTGAAGTGCAACGGAGGGTGAAGTTACGGCCGGGAATATCTGAAGCTTAATCCGGCACAGCCTTGCTCGCCGTGCTTCTGGAAACACAACGGGCTCGTGGAAATTCTGCCTCGTCGCGTACGCGTCAGCGCCTAATCGTCTGTCCTGGCCACGTGAGATCAGGCGACCCGGTTCGGCCGTATGACAGGTGAAATCGCTTTCCTTAGTTCGGGGCTGAGACTAGGTCAGGTTAAGCAGGCTCAGCGTTAACTGGAGCAACCAGTCTCTTCAGAGGGTCAGACAGAGGGTCCTGAATTCGAATAGGTCGCTTCATCCGAAACGCGTTCATGCGTCACCTACCGAGTGGTAATCTTCGAGACAACAAAAACACACTCAGTGGTCTCGACTCTCGATTTTAATTTCGCTTTCTTCCGAAGCCTCTCTCGTCACTGCGGAAACTTCGGACCGTAACGTTCGGCGTCGAGTAAGAGAAAACGAAAGCGCGCGTAATTCTCATTATTGAATCGCGGAGAATTTCGCGAAGGCGCATACATGAAGACGGTCGAGCAAAGTTTCACGGAGAAAAGTAACTTAGCGGGACCGAGAAAATTTTCTGTTGTAGCGAATGAATGGATGTACAGGGCGTTCCTTAAGTATCGATCAAGACTTTAAGAGTCGACTTTTGAAGTCATTTTACAAAGGAAAAGTTCATAAGAACATATGGTCTTTTACTCAAATAAATTTTCATTTTAAAATGAAGAATCGCATCGAAAGAATCATTCTGAGATTCCAAATAATTCTTTCGTTAAAATATTCCTTCAACTAAAATACCGCACTGTACTTAAGAAACGCCTTGTATATTCATTTATCTGCTACGACGGTACAAAATTTGCTGCCTCCCTTAAGTGATTTTTCTCCGTGTACGCGACGACCGTCGAAAGTGTAAGAGACCGTCTCGCGTGCATAGGCATAGAGGCGAAAACAAACTTTTCGCGTAATAACGCAGAAGACTGCTGTCAAGGCTATACAAGCCCTCGATAATCCTAGATCGACCGGACAAAGGTGGGACATCCAAGAGAGCGGCGGAGGAAAGGTAAAGGCCATTTTACTTTTCGAAGATTATGAAGTCTGGCGCCTACATTTCTATGCGATTTAGGACATACCGTCCTACTAGTTATTCGCGGTTCTGCATTCCTGAAGCCTGAGTCTTTCAACATATGGGACATCGCGCGACCGGCTAAAAAATCGTCCCGTTCCACGATGCGTTTTTCCACGCGTTCACTTTCTCGGGCGTTTCAATTCCGCTCGCAGAACGGAAAGCTCGGGTCAAATCGGCCCGAAAATTCACCTCGGTATTTATCTCGAACGTCAACCGAGAGACACGCGAGCAAGATTGATACTCGGGAGGCCGTGGTGTTCCTCGCTCGCGTTATCTGCGAAGGACGAGGAGATGCGGAGGCAGAGAAAAGGGAAAAAGAAGGGAAGAAAGAAAGACAGAGAGAGAGAGAGAGAGAGAGAGGATGATAGGGAGAGCGGGCGAGTGAGTGACCACGCCTCGGGCGAAGATAAGAGCGGCGGACAACGGGCACATCGATAAACTTCAATTTCGAACAAACGAGGAAAGAAGAGCCGGGGCCGGATGTTGATCTTCGACACGCCCCGACACGATGTAAAACCACGATGTAGCCCCTTATCTGCGGCCGAGACGCGGCACAACGAGATAAGTGGCCGTTTAGGCGATCTCCCTCGGATACGGAGGACGGGGCCGCGCAGGCGGCGGCAGCAGGCTCGACTATCCGCCGAACGAGGCAAGATAATCGTATTCACTCGGCGGGAAGGAGCTGCCGGAAATCCACTTGGTATCGGCTATCAAATGGCACGCTTCGTCCGCGGCACCCTCCCTCCCTCGTTTGCCCGTCTGCCCGCGCCCGCCTCGTTTAATTTACAAACGGTAATTGCCCGCTCGCGTTCCCGAGCGCTCACCGCGCGATCCTCTCCGCCAACAACGAGAGCGCTTGTCGCGCTTAACAAACGGCGAGCGTAGAATCCGATCCTGCCTCCAGATATACACGCCGCTCTAACGGATATCATTCAGATAAGAGGGTGGGACGGGAGCGTAAGACGTGCGCCGCATTATTCGCGGGTGTATAAATACACACCGTCGGTTTTATTTAGTGTCGTTAATGAGCGTTAATCGACGCCGATCTCGTTTTACTTCCGCGGCTTTGTGCGCGCGGCGCGCGCTCAAACGCCTTGAGAGAGAGAGAGAGAGGGTGAACGCGATAATTTAACCCTCTCGCTACTGTACAGACATATGCGTATCTCTCGGGAAAATTTGAGATCTATCTTTGGTTTTGTGTTAAATTAAGGATAACTGTTATGAATTGTTGCTTGAACAATATTAATGATGAGTTTTTGTTACAGCTCTTAATCAGAAATAAATAATAATCGCGATCGGTTTTTGGAATAAGTCATTAATTAGCACGTCGACTGCCACGTCGGTTTCCGTTGATTGCGCCCAAACTTAATCGGTGACTGAATGATCAAGAAGATAAAAACGGTTAGTGAATGTAATATATAATATATATTTATTTAAAATATAAATAAGAAAATGATATGTAAATAATACGGCGCGTTTTATACGCGATTGGAATTTAGCAGGGATGCGTCGTCACCTCTCTGGAACGGTAACAGTCGGGTGGAACGTTCGAATTCACAATGTGGCGTCGACGGGATTCAATCGCGCACGTTAAAAAAATCGTCTGGACTAGGAGAAGCACCCTTTTCATTATTTTATTAATGTCGCTGCGAGGAATGCGAAGCTTGACGAATTACGGCATCGCTACTCTCAGGTCAATCGTTCGTTCGTTTCGCCAAAAATACGGTCGCATTTTAGACCAAAGGTTTTTCTGTTCCCTACCTTTTTGTGTCACGTCGATGGCGTTTTCTTGTCGCTCACTGCCTAATAACGTGGATTACTTTCGATCGTATCGTTAGTAAAACACGTTCGATAAGATAAGAAGACCGCCGTCGCTCGTACCTCCCAAATGTACTTATATATCCATGTCTAATTCGAAGAAAAGAACGATAAGTAAAATGGGTCGATTTTGGCCTAAAAAGTATAACGTAAATTATACATGTAATCTTACGTTTTTTGAGTCGCTGAATACGGTGCATAGGTAATATTTTTATTCATCTAAATCCGTGGGAAAGTAGTCAAAATTCGCCTTAAAGAGATCGAAGTAAGTCACTTTTAATAGCAATTCGGTTAGTGACGATTTTATTTAAATTATTTAATTACTTGTATTATAATTTAATTTTCTGACTTTTTTTACTAAAAAAACTGAGGAAATATTTCAAAATGAAAAGATTTCAGAAATGTTAAATCTAACACGGGGGAAATCATATACAAAAAGTTGTATAATAATATTTCAGGCGAAGATCTGAAAACCAAACACACTTTTAGGTAGAATCTATATGATGGTATGAAAGTCCACCACTTTAATATCATTAAAACTGTCACTTCAAAAGGAGGAGCTTCGACTATCTCAGGATGACATAAACCCGAAATTTATGCGAGTCTTTTGTTCCCTTTAGTCCCTTAAATCATATTTGACGTATCTTTTTGACGAAATAGCCGATGTCGTCGCCGGGCCAAATTTTTGTCATAGAAATGACCATGGTGAGTCATTTCTGCTAGATGGTCTTCGATTCGTACTATTGTAATACAAAAATTCTTTCGAAAATATCATCGCTCAGTTTATGTCTCAATTTATATTCGAGAGAGCTCATTTTCAGACTAATTTTATTAATACAATCAAAGATTATTCGAGGTTCTTCCAATCAAGATTTCCAATCGAGAGAAAAAATAGCAAGCCAATGAAAGACGACACCGGCTGAATGTTGCGAGTAGAATTCAATTTCTGTCAACCATTGCTTCCCACAATATTTTCATACGCTAACTTTGATTTCCATTGATTATACGGAAACTTAATTAGTGATTAAAGTATTAAAACTACGGCAAACAAATATAATCCCATCAGCGTATCATATCTTCCTCTCTCTCTCTTTATCTAACTTTCTCTATCGTTCTCAGGAATTGCCATTTATTTCTCGCTACTGTTTCTCCCGCATGCTCCAGGAATTCGAGCGCGCATTACCAGAATAGTAGATTTCCGAATCGCCAGCATTCGTATTATTTACGCGGTCGCGATGCAATCAGACACGAGACGAGCGTCCGGATAGCGCGGAATGCATACAGGATCGAGCGAAAGCGCCTCGTCATCGTCCGTTTATTAGTGTCCACTTAACGCGACGCGGCGATCGCAGTGATGCCACGCTTGTACGCGCGTTTGGGCCCCAGCTCTCTCGGGTCGACGTCCCGCGGGGGTGGCGCGTCTCGCTGCAACACGTTCTCTCCTTATAGACGCCGAATGAAAGGCATTTCGCGAGGTGGTTTGTCACCCATCACCGGAGCCCGGAGAGCGACGCGAGAAAGCGCAGCACCGACGGCCGGCCGCTCGACGAAGCGAATAGCGCCGGTGGTAGTAGGTGAAAGAGTAGCGACGGAGAATGCCGTTCTCTTATCACGGTGGCATCGACAACCGTGAAAGATCTCTTTTCCAAGGTGGATGGACCTCTTCCTTCTCTTTCCCCTCCGCCTTCTCACCAACTCTCCTACTGTCCTCTTTCCTCCCGCGCACCACGTCGTCCACCTTCCTCCTATCCCCACCCGGCTGATCGGGAGGACCTATCTCGCCTCCAAATAGGTCTTGTAGTACTTAGGGTTCATCAAGATAACTCCTGCCTGGCTTTGTGTCTCTTCCAAGAGAACTGTGCGAGCGGAGGCCGAGAGAGTGAGAGAGAGAGAGTGTACGCGGGGACGAAAGGGCGGCGAATGTAGTAGTAGTAGGGCATATTGTACGCCGCTGCGCGTGGTTTATGTTTTGGCCTTTTCGAGATCCGAGGAGAGGGCTTCGTCCTTTTCGCATCTCTCTCTCTCTCTCTCTCTCTCTCTCCAATTTTATCCTTAAAGCTCTCTTTCTCTTTGCCTCACCGTGACACACTGGATAAGTGCAAGCAACGTATTGTGAAAACTTCGCGGATCGTTGATCCGCGCCAAAACCTGTCAGGGCGACGACGCTCTTCTTCTCTCACTATTTTTCCTCTCTCTCTCTTTCTCTCAACTTTCATCCTCTCTCGTTTCTCGGCGAAACTGTTCCATTGTCGCGCTAGATCGTCGCCGATAAGGCCGACGAGTGGCGATCGAGAGACGGTGTGTCGACAACGCGTAAATATTACCATCGCATCCCCTGGTCCTCCTCATCTTCCGTTCTGATTGACACGTGGAGTGCACGCGAAAAACACGCGCGCATCGAGCGAGATAATACGGCATTATCGATGAGTCACACATCGTTACCGAGGCCGCTACCGTGACAGCGAATACGACGAGCGTCGCGTTCGCACTTGTATCCCGCATCGCGCTGAATTTCGGCGGATCCGTCGTGTTATTAACGGGAAAGCGAAACAAGCCATTATGCGCAACAAATTACGAGCCTCGGGAGAGACAGCGCGCTCTTCATTACACAGGCAAAAAGGTAGCTCATTAACTCTTACGAGCTCTTTCGCAGAGTACATACAAAGTAACGATAATCCGGACATCTCCGCTCCGGGCGTATCAAGCCCGCCCCTCGGAGAAAAAATAAATTATTCCCGGACGAGATTCCGGAGCCGAGAAGAAAGAGAAGGAAGAGAGAGGAAGACACTCAAAACGCAGAAAAAGAGAGAGAGAGAGGCGCATCGCGTGCTAAACTTTCGTCCGTAGAAAACGCATCGTCGTGTCGGTGCATTAACGTAATCACAGAGGCGCCAGGTGCCGCTCTCCACCCCCTCTCCACCCCCAACCGTCCCACCGTCCTTCCTTTTTCACTATCTCCCCCAAAGCGCCCGTTTTCCGGATACCCCGCGCGCCGAGACGGTCCATCCGCGCCGGCGGGTACAACACGTCCTGACACGCGTCCGCGCGCGCAATTAAAACAAAGTGACTAGAAAAACCCCGCCGTCTCTCTTTCTCTCGCTCCCCCCCGCACAGCTCCGCTCATCGAGCCACGCCGTCGACCGTGAATGTGCCGCGAGAGAGACCTCGGGCCGAGAGCGAGAGCGCGTCTTAAGTGGCTCTCTGACTCTGCAAGAATTCACGACTTTTGTGATCCGAAAATACACACACGGCTGAAGCTGCGGCCCCGAGACGATACACTCGAGGCTGATTATTCGCCTTTATCGCCGATTATCCCGCTGATTATCGTGCCGTACGCACGCGGTCGGACGCGCTGATGGACTAACCGATCGACCGACCGACCTATTGACACGGTCATGCGATTTCCCGATAAGAGAAAAATCGAATGTAGGTCGCGGATGGCGTTTACCATGCGTTAAGGACGCACCCGAAAACGATACTCGATATATGTCGCTTTTCATTGGCACGTGAATTGTCGTGATGCAAACGTGCGGAATAATTGGCGACGCATCGGGTCGGTCGAAAAGTAAGGTATGATTTTCCGTCTTTCTCGAAGGTAAAGAAATCGGTTTCCCCAAAGTGTGTCAATGCTGTCAGAACGAAGGGTTACAGATAATGACAGTGATTATTTGCACGACGAATAATTTGTTTTCATATCGAGAACGATGAATTTAAATTAGACTCCGAAGTCGGAGCGAATCTTCAGATTGACCCAATCATTCATCTGGAGATGCTAACACTTTTATCTTGCGTTTCCATGATCGTCGTACTTTTCATAATTATCGCGAAGGACGCTCGTTATGATCATTGAGCATTGAATCGAGTAACATCGTTATGTGCGGCAAGGTTTCGTAATTTTTGTATGCGGTACACACACGTAAAAGCGTGGGAAACGTGAGGAAGGGAGTCGCGCTGGTTCGCGCAAAAAATTAGTAAATCCGCGCGAGATCGAGTCTCACCCGAGCAGTCTACATTCTTAGCCCGGAGCTCCGCTCTTTCCTCGAGCGGTCGCGAGATAAGAATTTATCAAGGCCGTTGGAATTAATCTGGCATTAATTCTAATCGCCCCAGCGATTTATTAGGAGACGGTAAATCTGCCAGGAACTTCTAAAGAAGTAGGAAAGTTCCCTCCGAGCGGAGTCGTAAGGAACTTCGGGCCGAAGGTGGAGAAGGAGAAGGAGGAAGAGGAGGAGAACGCGGGAGCGGAGCGGCCGATTTTGGCTTCTTTAATTAACTGTTCCCGAATCACGAAATCCTCGTGGAATTTATGTCCATTCATCCCTCTGGTCGTGATAAATAAATTCGCCCATGCGGAAAAACTTATCGTCCTATCCGACGGTATTTCCCGTCGCGAAACAAATAAATAAACGCTGATTGAAATCCGCCTTGAGCGATTCTCAATTCGTGACAGAAAGCGAGACAGGATCCTAATTACGATGCGGAATTACAGATCGACTGAAACGGATTCGACGCGATGCGGTTGTCGTTAATGAATTCCTCGACGTAATGACGCGTCCCGCAAAATTCGGGTACACGTTGGAAATAACAGGCGAAAAACGGCAAGAGTGTGGCAGGTAGAGAAAGGAAGGAGCACCCAACATTGTTTTTTCGTTGTTATACAATGTTATTAACAATCTTTCTGTATATCGCATGTCATTACACAATAGTCAGTCATTGATACCGTTGTAATTCATCTTAACACATTGTCAACTGATAACTGAGGAATCCTTGTGTTACACTAATCGGGCATTGTCAGCCGACCCATGAATTATCTCGTTTCATGTTATCGTGTTTTGACAACGATGATCAAAAGAAGGCTTAGAGTAAGTGCTAGATAAATACTGTAACTATACAACTATACAACAACATGGTTGATGGTGTGAACTCTGACTTGGAACATTTTGTGGCTATTACATCTAACCTTTTCTTAAACTTCGCCGTCTTTTCATAGGCTTAGCATCGAGACGGTCATTATGTCTAATTCTAACACACCCGTGTCCAATCCTAGCGCAGATTGTGTAATTTACAGAGTTCAGATCGGATGCCCTCATTTTTCCTAAATTCTTATACCTGTATTTGATCTGGCTTCTGAGTTGGCGCCGCATTCATGGATTTGTTTCCGACCTGTCTTCTTATACGTGTAAATTGTCATTTACATACTTTTATTTCCAAATTTGTGGTCCCTCCTGTTAGTGAAGTGGTCAGCTGTACTAATCCGCGGCAAAGTGTCGGAAGCACGAACGGGACTCACGGTATACCAACAGATATTTGGCAAATGAATGCCGCGATAGCGCGTGCCTGACATCTCGTAAAAGGTTTCCGGAAAATCTTTTCCTCGATTTGATCGTTTAAGCGTAGACTTATATATTAATCGGCAGTCAAAACATTCCGATGCTTCTATCAACTCGGCGTTTTTATATCATGAAAGTTGCACTTATTTCTGTCCGAAAGTTTCTTTTAATCAGTTTAAAGAATCGTCTGACATGCTTTATAAACAATACGTATCGAATATCGATGTTGATCGAAATGTTATAATGCGTGTGTGCGTATATATATATATATATATATAAGAGAGAGAGAGAGAGAGAGAAGGATTATTAATTTACAAAAGCATTGAAAATACGTCACTTTACTATACTTATACGGCTTGAAAAGTGCATTTGTTGCGAATCGTGCCAATTCTTTAACTGTGTTGCCGAAGATCAATTTACATAAGTAAACAAACAAACATTCAACGACTGTTCAGATAGAGATAAAAGATCTTACGACTCTCTCGGGAACGCGAAAGAATAGAGGAAGATTGTCAATTGTTATTTTCGGCGCTCGGTCGCTAAATTACGATATTTATGTCTGCGGTTCGTTTGAAGACGCGGCAGGCATTATGTTAGAACCGTGAAGTGCGGACACACGTTAGATGAGTGCAGGTAGACAGATCAGGTCAGCTTGGGTTTGTGGAAGACAGTTCTTATGTCCCGTAAGGTAAACAGGTACATTTTGTATTCGACGAGGATATTTCTGGAAAAAGGACTTTGACGCGTGGAAACGGCAGCCTGATGGCAACGGGGCCAGATCGGAATCTTTGGAAAAGCGGGAAAAGATTCGAGAGTTGCCGGGAAAATGAGAAAAATTAAAACACGGCAAAATGAAGCGAGAATGTCAACATTCAAATTGTGTAATTAACATAACATTCTAACACATGTATTGAACAATGCGTTGCAGAATTCGAGATTCCTCGTTGATCCTTCACGCGCAACGGACTTTGCGGGAACAGTGCGGAGCGAAAATTTCGACTCGGGAAATCGGAAAGACTTCCCCACGCGGCGCACTCGCCGCGAGCCTACTATTTCACCGGCGAAGAACCGCAAGGGGAAAGTAACACGACGCAGCCGCTATATTTAGCGGCCGGCCGATCGCCCGCGTGTGTAGTTTCGCTGCCATCGAATGACGTTTAGTCATTAACAACGGTCATTACTCCGCCCTTCTGTTAGTGCTCCGCGCACGTACGTGAGAGCTGCGCGTGTGCGCGCGTGTTGTTAATGCACGCTGAATGCGAGCGTTCAAAGCGCTAATTAATCCACTTCCGCGCCATCGAGATTTGTAACATTCAAATTGGCTACTTTCTCTAAACCACTGGCTGCCCGACGGATATTCCGCGCGGAGAGATCGCGACGCGTCCGGAAGTGATATTTACTGTCTTCTCGCTTCGCGTTCGATGTCGATCATACGGAAAGAAAAATAATTCAGAGGGACGGCATATTTTACGCTTTGCGTGGCAAATAAATATACAGGGTGTTCCTTAAGTACACGAGGAAATATATTAATTGAAGTAACGTGACAATGAACGAACCAAACGCGTTTTCGTTGAGGAAAACAGAATTTCCGGCTTTTGCCAGCCAAATTTGATCCTTAGAACCGGAAAGTCCGGCTTCTTTCAACCAAAACGTATTCAGTTCGTTTATCGTCATGTGAATTGAGTTGGTCATTTTATGAAGAAATGAATATTCGTGTGAACTTTTCCTTACAAAATTATCTGAGAAATCAACTTCTAACAAATTGGACAATATTTCAGAAACATCCTCCTATATTCATTTATTCGCTGCAACGTGAAATTTGTTGTCCTAAATTATTTTTCTCCGTCCACGGTAGAATTTTTAAGACGACCGTCGGATTTCCACGAAGAAGAGACAAATCGGCTCGTATATATCGCGATTTGTAGACAGGAAATCACGTCTATCGTCGTTCGCGATCTCCGAATAATCGACGACAACACGATCCATCGTTATCCGGGGAGCCGTGCCGCAGCCTCACTTCCGCGGCCACGGCGGGAGCCGGCCCGCAGGAAAAAGTTATTATCGGCGCGAATTTGACTTTCGGGGAGGAAGGCCAACGTCGCGGAGGGAAAAAGGAGGAACGGTAAAAAGAAAAACGAAAAGTGGAAACGGCGGCCCGTATTATCTGGAAGGAGACCCCGGAGAACCGCCGCTGCTCTCCAGTCTCTCCTTCAGCGTGTGCTTTTTTTCGTCTCTTTTCCACCCTCTCTCTATTTTCGCCGCTTCCTACCGCCCCCGAGCCACTCGTACTCACACACATGTACGTATAAACACACACACGCGCACCCTCGTGTTCACTTACTTTTCCGAACGCGGGTCCTTTATCCGAGGTCTCTTATCGCCGGTTACGCCGGTCAATGAAAGAGGAATGGCGATTCTCTGTATGAACGAGATCACGGTCGGAAAATGTACACACTCTGTGTGTGTGTGTGTGTGCGTAGTACGTGTGTCGAGGCATCGACATACGAAATACGTCGCATTAATTTCGCGGATACGCCGTAATCAGGCCCACACACGGCGAACGGTGGTCGACGTTCCGCGAAAGACGCGGGGGGCTTCCTCCGGAAAGAAGAGCGAGCGGGGAGAAGGTGGGGGGAGGGGAGTGAGGGGGAAACAAAAAGGGGTTTCTTCCTTTCCGGCCGTACTCGCCGCACGTATTTTCAGCGGAGAATAATAAATCGGCGGCGGAGTCCGAGGCACCGATATCGCGGTCGCTCGAAAACTCACGTAGCTACGTAATTTATGACTATTTTCCTGCTCCCTACGTTCCGCCCGCCCGTTTCCGAATAAAAATCAGGACAGAAAAATATCTGCGCGAGGCATCGAACGCGGTCTCTCGCGCATCGGGACGACACCCGGGGATTACATTCGCGTAGGGGTGGACCGACCGCGCGCTCTCGCCACGGGGGAGTCCCGGAAGACCGAGGCTTATCGGTCAACCGAGGATCCTTGGCTCGGGTAAGAATCGAGGTCCTGCGTGCGGACCACGTACCCCGTCCGATTTTGCTTATACTTGTTTCGGGAGCATCGATTCCCCGGGGGTGATGTAGCATTTTTGAAACGTAAAACGGAGGGAGGGGAGTCACGAATCGTGACAAACGATTCGTCTATTTCGTCCATCGATTCCCTCTTTACATTTCTTAATCCTTTGTGAAAGCACGCGTCATCGTGTGCCGGAGGTCACCTCGCGGGTGACTCGGCGAAGCGAGCCTACGTATGGTTTCCCGTAGCACCCGATCGTCGAGTAATTTCCTCCATGATGCCACGCCATTGTCGCCGAATTTTCTCCCCGACCCGGAACATTGTCGGGCATGAAAAGTGAGTTGACGGTCGGCGAAAGAAAAGAGAGGAAGAAAACAGAGAGAGGATGAGAAACGGCGACATGTCATAGGCAGCGAGAGAGATCGGTAACGAGGAGACACGCGAATGGACACGGTAGCTCCGTATGGCGCGCGTTGGAACAGAGAGACCGGTTGTTAAAGAGAGGCGAGGTAGAAGCGCGCGAGAGAGCCGGGGAAGCGAGAAAGCGGCGGTGGCGGCAGCTGCGGCGGCGGTGGTGGAGGCGGCGGAGGCGGGAGATAGAAAAAGAGACGCGCGCGAGAGAGACTCTGGAAGGAGCGCGAGCAAAAGCGCGAGTCGACGACGGGCGGCAGGGAGGGCGGGAAGGAGGGAGGGAGGGGAGGGGGAAGAGTGAGNGAGGGAGAGAAAGAAAGGAAGGTGGGAGCGAGACGGAGAAACAAGAGCGGTAAAAATGAATCGATAGGCGGAGTTTTTCATGACATGCCGCTAGAGGCGCTTCAGGTGGGGGAGCGCAATAGGCGGAGTCAGGCTGATTTAGGGCCGCCATTTTGTGACAATGGACGAGAGGGGGTTGCCTATCTGATTGGCTGATCTACGGACTTCTCTCGTCCTGGACAAGCTTCTACAGATTGTTCGGTTGTACACCGCCGGGGTACTCCAGCCACCCGGCAACCCGGCAACGCCGCCACCCCACACCGTGGCTTCTCCCACCCCGCGCCGACGATGCCCCCAACCCCCCTTCTCGGTATCATCGCACACGCACGCACGAGTGCACGTATGCACGCACGCGCGCGCGCACATACACACACACACACACACACGCTGTCGTATACACAACACGGATGACGCGAAGCCGGATCGCGTATAGCAGAGGAATTCTCGCGAAAAATTGCAAGCGTTTCGTACACGGCGCGCTCTCTCGCTCGCTCTCGCGCGCTTTTATCTGCCATCAGAAAATGTTGATTGCGTTATTTCGCTTCCGCTTAATCGAACGCGCGCTCGTACCTTTTTTGTCTCTCTCTCTCTCTCTCTTTCACTCCCGGATGAACGTCGTCGAGACTGACGATATCGACGCGATCTTCTTCGAGATTTTTAATTTTACAACAGTAAGAGAAAGAGAGAGAGAGAGAGAGAGGGGACGCGCGAGGAGACTTTCATATACGAGCAACGTCAACTGCGCAACGGCGGTCGATGGTAGATCGATTAGATTCACAGGTTCGCACAACAATCACCCGCAACCTACATAGCCTCCTCGCGTTGCCTCACGCGAGAGTACGTCGTGCGGTAATTGGTCGTTTTGCAAAATTTCCCAAGCGCTCGCGTCTCGTCGCGCCGAGCGGAAAACAACGCCCGGGCGAAGCAATCAACGTGACTCGTCGTTCGTTGCGCCGAAAGTCTCGGTTATCCATTCGGATTCGGAAAAGCCGCTGATGTATCGCGCGTAATCCGCGCATATTCGCGTCGTTTCCACAGGCTGCTCGGAGAATCGTCGCGTAAAACACACTCGACGCGGAAAGCACCGGCGCGACGTAAACAAGAAGATTGAAGGCATCCGGCTGCAATTAGAGTGGAAGCAGCGCGCGAGAGGGAACGGCGCCGCCTGAAAGTCACCGGCGCTATCGGATCGCACGACCTGGGGCAACCTGTAACACGGTAGATCGTCGTCGCATCTCGCTCGGATTTCAGACTTCGGATTTCGGAGGGCGTGTATCTTAATCGCGGTATCTCATCTAGATAGGCCGCCGGCATCAAGATCGGTCCCGCTCGCTCGATCGCGCTCGCGACCGTATAACGCGAGTATGTGTGTGCGGTATCCCCGTACGTGTGTACAGCAACGTATACACGTATCTAGCCGGTAATCTTCGCGAGCGGGGCACGTGGCTCGCGCGCGGGCTCTCGTTTTCCCCGATCCGATCTAAATTCGGATCGGCGGTCGGATCGCGGAAGGCGTCTCTTTCATCGCGCGGGGACCCTGGCCGATCCGACGGAATTATTCAACACCTCTTGTGCCGGCTCGTGCTGCGATCTAGATAACCGGGTTTTACGCGATCGGGCCCTGATCTCTCCTTTCCTCTCGTCGTTCCGTCGTCAAGCGGACCGGTATCGTGCTTCGAGATACGAAGGAGCGAATTGTCGCGGCCTCCGGGGGGTTAAGGGCGTAACCCGTTCGCGGATTTGTAACGTTCGGAAGAATTGGCGCGCAAGGTGGAGAGAGTAATGAGTTAATACAGGTCGTCCCGGATCCTGCAGATGACGACGCTCGCGAGGTATCGAAATCCCTCGAAACGCCTTGGAACTCCGCTCGAAGAGCCGAGTGACTTCTCACGTTTGCAGAGCGAATTCTCCGTTCCGAATCTCGCCGAGTGAATAACTTCGTTCGAAATTGAAGGGCGAATCTGTATTCCATCGTCGCGGAAGCAAATTCGTATTTCCAATCGGAACGTCGAATGGTATGCAAATTTGTATTCCATCTCATCGCGCAACTAAAGAATATTCCTCTCTCATTATGTGATTGCGCATAATTATTTTATTGTTATCGTCGCGGCATCCGCTTTAAGTTCGAGCCAAACATCCGCCGTTGCGACACCGAGTGCTAGAATCGCTCGTATCATCGCGGAGTGCCGCGCCAAGGAATTTTCGAGAGAACCGCGCGCGCGAAATCGGGTATCCGCGGCTTTTCATCCGCACACGCGCGTAGAACGAGCCGCAAAAATGATCCGCGATAATTTCATTCGTCGTTGCGCGCCACGCGAATGATGATACGTTAGATTTTCGATTGGCCGGCGCGTTGATAAATTGCCGACGCAAATAGCGCCGGCTCGCTGCAGCTGCAGCCCGCTGCAATATATTCAAAGTAGGCTATAGAAATGTATCGTGCGTGTGCGTCCTGATGGAACGATTTGGCACCGTTGAGCCGCGGTATCTGCCAATCGGTGAGGACTGCATTAAATCCGCTTGGGGAACATTGAATTTTCCGCTCGCGCGCGGCGCGTCCCGCGTGCTGGACGGGCGCGCGTTCACCCGAAATCGGCGGCTAGACGCGCCTCGTCTATTTCCCAGCGATCGATTATTTCCGCAAAAGGTGGGCGAATTCCACCTCTCCTTCCTCCCGCTTCTTTCGTCCTTTCATACGCGGCGGGTCGACAATGCGGCCGTGCGATATAATAAGTTCCCTCCTCCCACGAGAGAGACAGGCACTCCCGCAGAAGTACTCGGGCCGTCGTAAGACCAGTAATCTCTCACCCTTTCTCCGGACAAGATAAATGAGCGAAGTGGGCTCTCTCGATGCCCGAAAGAAATTACGCCTGAGCGGGGCGCCGCCTGTCTCATAAATATTCACTCGGCCAATAGAATCCGCGTCCCACGACGGCGACGACACGGCGGTCGCCTAAAAATTCCGATAACCACCATCGATCGTCGTCCACTTTGTCCGATCGCGCGCTCACGACGGACTCACGACCGCACGACGCGCCGCTCGACGACCAGTTGCGCCGTGAACTTAGCGCGCGCGGCTCGCACCACCTTCCCGTTCGCCTCCGCCGAGGAAACGCGCTTTTTCTCCTTGATTTCGGCGCTGACAGCGGCAACAACGTCGTCGTCGTAGGAACGGTACAGCAGAGTACATACGTGTCGTCGGTGGCGGCAGCAACGTCGGCGGCGGCAGCTGCGCCAGGGTAGCTTCACCTACGTCGCCTGTGGGGGCAGTGGGGGGCAGTTACGCCCGTGAGTAGGTTGGGCCGCGAGTCGGTGGGCGTCGTCGTTCGCCGCCGAGCTCGGCCGAGCCGCGGCGGAGGCGGCCGAGCGCGCTCGAACGTGGGGGCTCGAGCGGCGCTGTGTTTTCGTCCGCTTAGTTCCGCGCCGGGTGCCACGTAAGTCGCATCGACTCGGGTTCGCGCGCGCGCGCGCGTTTTCAAAAACCTCAACAAGGACTCTCTCAAGCGCCCCGTATCTCTCTGCTTCCTCGGTTTCCCCTCATCTCTCGTTCCCTCTCGTGGCGTCGCGGCGGAGAGGCGAGAGATACGTGAACGGAGAAGAAAGCCGAGGGGAGACTCTCGCGGAGAACCGCCGAGCGAATCTCTTCGCGTGTTGCTCGCGACGGCGGACGAAGGAACGGGCAGGATAAAGCGCGGATGAAAGCGTGTGTCCGCGCGTATCCGCCGTGTACCAGTGACACAGGACAATCTTGCGACGTCGTCGTCGGGCTCGCAACGAACGTCGTGTGCGCGCCTCGGTTTTCTCGGACGATACCATCCGGACGTGTGGGATCGCAGGTGATCGCGGGGAGACACCGGGAGAGGAGAGATAGAAAGAGATAGAGAGAAGCGGCGAAAGTCCTGTCAATCTGGCCCGCTTGTCGCTCTCCCCCACCCGCGCCTGCCCTCTCGCTCACTCATTCAGTCACCTAACCCAGCAGCCGTCCGCCAGTTTCGGAGCGAAACGCCACGATGTGCTATGTGTGTGTACGGTGCAGTGTGTTGGTGCTACCTTAGTGATAACGATATCCCCCACCTCCGCGTACACAAACTAGTCGTCGCGTTATCAGCCGGGGATTGCCGCCGGAGATAAGGTAAGCGCACAGGGCAGGTTAGGTCCGGCGATTGTGCTCTCATTTCCCGATCGTATCGCAGCAGTGCCGTTCGAGCTGTTTTTCCTTTTCCGTGCTTTCCCGAGCGTCTTGGCAACGCTCGCGGGCATATGTCATCTCGCTTCCCCTCCCTCTCGTCCCTCTTCCTCGAGTTAATCCGCACGGGTCTTCCCTCGAATTTTTGCCGCGAAGCACTGCCAACGGCCGCGCGGACGATCGCAGGTCTGGCCAATCGCGACGCGCGAACGGTGTTTCGAAATCGCGGGGGAATGTTAGACGGTAGACGAGTTGCCGCCGCGGAGCACTCGCGTTCTAACGACGCCACTCGGGGGATGTTGCGAATTAACGCGGGCTCGGAAATGAATGTAGGAGACGGATATGTGGATACATTTGTTACTACAGAGATGGAGAGAGAAAGAGAGATATCATAAAATTAGTAGCTGAAGGTTTGCAGCTCTATCTCGGTCAGTTTCCCGACCCACTCGTGTGTCCAATGAGAGAACTTGTTCCTTCTGGAAGATAAACTTTCCTGTCGGATACCGGCCACGCTCTGAAGTTCGCCGAGGTAATAGTGCTGCAACCTTCCATCCGACCGTATGGTCAGTCGTAAAAAAGTTGCGGTACTCTTTTTCATCAGTTTAGGCGCGCGTCCTGTATTCGGTAGGAGAATATGTTTTTTTAGTAACCTCAAAGAGAGACGTTTGGATATGAGATGCGTTGCGAAATTCAGCGGGAAAAAAGTGTTGCTTTTTTGTGACCGACCACACACGGCATGCTCGCTTCCGAACGTTCGCGGAGTCGACTCCCGTGCGCGACGTGAAGTTCGCATTTCTGAGGATCGGTCCCGGCAGGTAACGTGAATCACAAATTGCGGTGCTCCCCGGTTGAGGCCCCTCTGGCCGTAAGGCGCGGCGATTATCGTCCGATCGTCTTCGCGCGTCCTTCGGTTGGCCGAAAAGGACGCGGATCTCGCGCTTCTTCTCGATTCCGCGGCTGATAAATCGCTTGTGGATGGTTACACGATCTCTCACTTTGCGAGCACTCGCGGCGATAAGTGAAATGCAGCTGTACAGCCGACGCGAGAGCGTGAACGAAAGCCGGATAGTCAAAACGGTTTCCGACGGTACGACACACAGGTAGACGGGCCGATGGCCAATCAATAGCTGAGCGTTCTTCTCTACGATTCGATTCTTTTTCCGATGCTTCACTACCGACCCAGCGGGAGCTGTCTCGCGTCTAATAATACTATTCGCGCCGGAACCGGACAATTTTCTTTTACACGGAGGGTATTGTCTCTTGGAAAGCTCGAGTCCTCTCGCATTGGGAATTCTCGAGCTTCTCGACCGTCGGGATTGTAAAAATAATACACCGTCGCGCAGGATCATCCAGACGACCGTTGTGCATTTTGTGCAGTCTGCCGAAAGGGACGACGTATCGTCAATGGGAAATATCGTGTTGACAAATTGAGCGCGAGGTTCAAGTGGGACGTGCGAGTCACGGGAGAACTCTCGAATCGCGCCGACGGTGTCTTGTCGTCGCGCAATTCTGTCGTTCGAATTTATTCGGAAATCGAAAAACTGTGCGACAAACACGATAAACGCGAGACTCACGAACGGGTCGATTCTTTTCCTCCATTTTTCGCCCCCGAATACACCCAGCGCGACGTAAACCGGAAAGGGAATCCGCCGTTTCTTACTCTCGTAAA
This sequence comes from Dinoponera quadriceps, assembly GCF_001313825.1. NCBI lineage: Eukaryota > Metazoa > Arthropoda > Insecta > Hymenoptera > Formicidae > Dinoponera > Dinoponera quadriceps. Next base: position 506,211 of record NW_014555716.1, read on the forward strand.
ATTTCCAGCGTCGCAGGGCTTCTGTCTCTCCTTCTCCCTCGATAAAAATCTCGCGAGATTTCGATTCCGCCGTCGTAAAATTCGCCGCGGGGCTCGCCGGATGTGATGTGCGCGAGCGGCTTTTTTTTTTATCACCGCGAATATTCGCTCGGCTGTTCGGTGCGCGCGTATTCATAACGCGGCGGCGACTTATCGGGCGATCGTTTCCGACATCGTCGTCGTTAGAACTTGCATTAGTCGTGTTATGCATTCGCATCGGCGATAAAACTCCGCCTGCATAGCCGCCTTTAATCTCTCGTCGGAAAACAAGTTATGGTGTAATAATCGTCGCTGGTGGCTTTCCTTCAAGAGCAGGCGTCGTCGCATCGTACTTAACTCGCTTTTTAATTCGACGCTTCAAAACGGAGAAATCAACGCAGGTTCAATTGCTTCCGATCTTAACGATTATGCTGAGGATAATCCACGTGTAAACTCGAGAGCCGACGTAAAACCTGAAATGTTCCACTCGGCCTCTTCAATTAATTATTCGAGCGAACAGCTTCCGCGTTTCAGAAGAAGTTTTGAACGCGCTCGCGATCAGGGCTGCCGACGGCGCCCATGTTTTCACGTGTAGCTCAGAATTCGTTTCTTCCTGCTCTCTTTGGTCTGTCCCAGATCACGGGAAACCACAAGGGGATAAATCCTCTTTCCTCTTTCGTCCTTGTAGGGCGAAAAGACGGTGGGGTGTCTTTCCGAGATCCTTCTCCCAATGCGAAACGAGGGTGAACGTCGGCCGGCGGCACACGACGCGTAATTGGCAATTTGCAAGTATAGGGAGCGGCCGTTTCTGCATTTTCATTTTTTTTCCTACGAATCTCGCTCGCGCTGATTGACGTGGCAATGTATTTCAAATGTAGCTCCCGATTCGAGAAATATCGTAGATAGCGAGATGTCCCGTCTTAATGCGTCACGGGGGGGGGGGGAAACATGTTCCACAACTGGAGTTCTGCGAATGTAAGCTGTGATTTCTATTTTTCCTTATTTTTTTACCTCTCAGATTATTCCTAAAGCTTATCTCGTTCTAATTTACATGCCATTTATCTAACTCGTCCACCCACATCTGTATCTTTATTACTCGTTGAATTTTTTATTAGTCGACTAGATCACATCGTGAAAATAAATCAGATCTACGATATTCTACTGACTTAATTCTATTGACGATTTTTTACATTTTAAATCTATCAACTTCTGAGTTTGTCTGAATCTTTGGCTCCTGAGTTCGCCGGTGTGACCCTACTTGATCCGATAAAAATTGCCTGATATTCAGTCCAACGGAATATTCTAACCTTCTCGCGAGCGCGCGCTATATACGACGGAATATATGCTGAAAAGTTGCTTTTCAATTACATACTCCATGTATATACATCGTGGAAAATCGCTCGTCATTCGCGGACGCTGTGTATGTACTGCGCCTCGTTTGAATCTTTCGCTCAGAATTAGAATGAGGAAGTCCGAATTTTCCTCATACTCCGCCTCACAGTGTCAAAATTAAGACTACTCACGCACCGTAAACGTCATTCTCTCTCGATTGTTCATTACACGCCGAAGGAGAATAGAATAACGCTTACAGCGCGTGAGTGCCTAAAATGAACGCGGTCTGAATGCTGTGCCGCACACAGCGAGCATTTTTTTGTTGGAGCGCGCCGTAGCGAAAGAATTAACGGCCGTCCACAACAGCCGTGAAGTATGCAGTAAGATGTAAGCGGTAAGCTAATTGACCAATTGGATTCTTACAGTCCAAGAATAATTGACTGCGACCGGTCAATCAGCTTACGTCGTGATGCGTACTTTACGACTATCGTGGACGATCTTTTATGGACGTTTCAGTTGCCAGCGTCGATAAACAGATGAACGATTCGGTTTACGATAATCTCGCCCGCGCGGAACTCTAGTTTGAACGCGACGGACGTGCCGACAAAGACCATCGACGTTCTTCGCTGCCGTCGCGTTTTGCGCGCGTTCCTCCGCTCGCTTTCATAAGCAAACGGCTCGCCCCGCGGATCCTTTCGCCGCCCGTTTCAAAATCCGCTCCGGCCTTGAGCGTGTCACTCGGTCACTCCGTCCCGAGTGTGTGTCACTTCGCCGGCCAATGTCCTTTCGACCTTCGAAACTTGTTTTTTTCTCATTCCCGTGTGCCCCGGCGGTATCGCGTTACCGGCGACTCTCGGCGACTCGCGATTGTTTCGTTCCCGATCCATCGGCATGGAACTCTCTCTCTCTCTCGAGAGAGAGCTTGCCGTCGTTCTCGTCGATCGAAAGGATCGGCGTGGATCCGCTTTGACGAATTTACACCCGCCGGGGAGCGACGGCGGCTCTGACGCCTCTCGCCTCTCATTTCCCCATAGCCGTGACAGCGCGTGTCACGGGCCGATGCTTCTATTCTTTTCACCCCCGTGGCGGTTTCCACGGCGCCCGAGTGTGATGCGCCCTGAGAGAGGTAGAGAGAGAAGAGGTATTCGGTTTGGGTTACTCTATATCGGGACTCTCGCCATTAGAAACCGTGTTCCTCGCCGGTTAAATCCGATCGTTCGGCTCTCTCGGACGGACTCCCAATAATATCGCATCGCCGCTCGGAATGTTTTCTCGCGTGAGACGTGTGCGTGTGAGACGCGCACGTCGCTTCTCGACGTAGAGGACGCGCGAGCCGTCGTACCTAAATCGCGGGTATTTCGAGGGGGGTGGCGGTAATCGAGAAATGTGCTTCTCGCGTCGAAATGATCCCCGATGCATTTGCAATAGAACGACCGACGTCGTTTTATCACATCCTGCGAGTCGGTTCGTGCGCTCGCGCGCGTTTCTATCAGTTCTTTCGTGCACGTCCCTTTATCCACGAGTCACACAAGGTCAGGCCGCTTGTTTTAGTTCCGATACGCTGAAACGCCTCGGGATCGGAGCACGCCCGTAGCGCCTAGCAGTCTCGATCCTCCGTAGAGTCGATCGTCGCCGGTAAATTTGCTCTCCTGTTCCCCCGACTCCCGCGCGCGCACGTTCTCAACTCGGGAATGTCGAAGTTTACGCCGGCTCTCTCGCATGTCGACTTTCGCCCGGTGCATCCAGCACAGCTCGCTTTCCGCTTCAAGCTGGCGAGAGCACACCGGACATTCCCGAGCTTACATATGGAAATTTGTGCGTGGCTCGTCGTTGTCACCGAACCCGATTTTTACTCGATCCCCTCGTGCTCTCTCTCTCTCTCTCTCTCTCTGTCGAGGTCGCCGCCGTCGTTTGATTTCGAGCGACATAGCGGTCGTCGTGTGTGTCGCGCGACGGCAACGAGCGGCCGCCGCTCTCGAGAAGTTTGACGAGATTAACGAATTTCTCGATAAGATTAGCCGCGATACGTGATCGAGAAGCGCGCGCCGATGGAGTTTCGTCGAGAGAGCGGACACAGTGACGTAATCCCAGGCAGATAAGATTCGTTAGAATCGCCGCTTCACGACGATTCAATTACTTTTCTGGGGACTCGAAGAAAAAAACAAAATCTCGGCAACCGGAGGAGATCGAGCGTATTGAGAAATTTTGTTGACTCGAGCAAAATTCTTGTTTGAATATGGACAAATGTTTCGGTTGCGAGAATCAACGTCTAGTTCTCTGAACCAAAGGTTTGATTTCGGAGAATCAAATTTTCGTCCTCGCAAACGAAACATTTGTTTACATCTCAACAGGAATTTTGTTCGAGTCAACTAAACAGGTATCTCAGCGAGTTTAAGCGCGTACAAATGCTACCGAATTTTTGTCAAACGTGTGAAAAGAAATATCAAGTGTTACTTTAAATCGAGCAATTTTTAGAATAAGCAAATGGATTGATAGGTAAACAGCTTTAATCATTACGCACTTTGGAATAATATCTCCTCGTCTCCCTCGAACGTAAAGTACAGAAGGAGCAAAATTGAGAAAAATTAGAGTAGAGAAACATAAAACGAAAGAGAGAGAGAGAGAGAGAGAGAAAGAGAAATGCCAACTCTCATGCGCGCTTAATTATTATCACGACGTGGTTTCCGATGAGTCGCGATACCAGGAGGAAAAAGTACCGGCGAAAACCCGTCGCGTCGATCATCGTGCTATCACTCTTGCCTTCCGCGATGAGATCCCCCGTGAAATCACCTTTATCACAATGTACGCGAGCGTGTTTAAATAATACAGACCGCTTATCGACCGTAATTATTTCTTCGGACGCGCTCCAATTTCCCCGAACCTGTTTCACCTCTTCACGGTCGCCGGTCGTGTGTAACATGCGCGACACGTAACGCGACGTCGACCTAGGAAACGAGCCGAGCGCGCCTCGTCTTCGTCGTTGAGAACGCCCGTCGAATCTTCCAGCGGCGCCGAATTATTTTTCGATCGTGCTTCGTTTTCGCGCCGGTCTCCTTGAGCCGTCGCGTAATCTTCCGTTCGGTTTAAAGTCTACCGGACGCACATTCGTGGCGGTTATCTAGCCCAGGGGTGTTCGTTATCGTGATTGTCAGATTGGTGAGATCCGGCTCGCGATCTGTGTGTGCGTGTGGGTGATCTATCGAGAGAATATATCGGTCAAACGCTCGATTTAGATTATCTGCTGGGATCGAGTGTGTCTCCTCTTTTAGATTACGGAATTACGTAGCCGGTCCCAACTTTCGGCCGCTGAAATTGCGCAAGAGAGAGAGAGAGAGAGAGATGCACGCTCGTCGTAAGGTTTTCCCCGCGGGATAAAAAGGCGCAGATGCAAATCGGGGAAGAGAGAGAGAGAGAGAGAGAGAGAGAGAGAGAGAAAAGAGGTTAAAGAGGAGAGGGAAAAGAAATGATCGATGCGCGAAACGCGACGAAACGTTTTTCGTGCGCTCCACAGATGCGAGACTAGTTTTTACGTATATTAGTAAATTCGTAAACCCTCGAAACGCGCGCGCGCGCTACGGGAAATATACGCGTGTGTCCGCGGGATGGTAAATATCTCGAGCACGCTTTAATAGCTCGAATTCGCGCGCGGGCGACGATAAAAAAATAAAGAGCGGCGTGATTTATATTGCCGAAAAAAATATTATTCCCGATCGTGAGAGATATCCTCGGCGGTGTGTGAAAAGTAATCGCGCGCGGCTCGTCTTGCGATCGTGCTGCGCGATACAGTATGATTGATCTGTTCAAATTTTTCGATATATCTGTGATCGATCGGGGCCCGCGCGCGATTATCGTTGCCGACGCTTTTTCGGCGATAACCGCGTCTCGATCGACCGGCGCGACAAGGCGCCCGTGCTCACGTCGTCGATATTTTTATTTCGTCCTGACTAATTACAACGAACTTTCCTGTACGCGAAACTCAGGTGCGCGCGCGTTCCGCCGAAGGAGTGACGGAGCGGAATCGGAAAAATTCCGGCAATTCTGCGAGATCGGTCGGAAACGATAGCGCGCGTGCACGCGTTAACGTTATTGGTCTCTCTGCGTTATCGCGTGATGCAACGAATGTCTACGTAAGAGAGAGAGAGAGAAAGAGAGAGAATGACGTTATAACACACGCACATATCCCGTGCAATGCATAATACATTAAAAATAACAACAGGAAAAATCTCTTCGATGGAGCATGATAATCAAATTTAATCGGATATGCGTGTCGCAATTCGCGGTTATCGGCCTTATCGGCCGCGTTTTTCGTGTGTATCTTATCAACCATTGTTTTCGAGTGCTTTATTTGCTCCGGGCGAGTAATTTTTACGACTTGGCCGTTAGCATGAAGTGAATAACTGAAAAGGAAAAAAAAGAGAAGCCAAGGAGGGAAAGGGGGAGGAGCGAAACGGGCGGATAAAATATTCCCCGTCGAATCTGTTTGTCGTCCCGTTCGAAACGCACCGAACACACGTCGCTTCTCTCTCGCGCCGAAAGATTTACCATTACTTTTACGGCTGAAAACGAAACCTGTTACCGCCGTATGTGCAACCGGTTTTGCGAGAAAAATATTTTTTCCAGCGCACGTAAAGCGTACACGCGCGAGTATCGGCGCGAGGCGTTTTCAGCTCTTAGCGATGCAAAAATCGCCATCGGCGAAACCTCGCGATCTCTTCGAAACGCGCGCGATAGCCACCAGATATTTTCGAAAACGAGTCTCTCTCTCTCTCTCTCTCTCTCTCTCTCTCTATATATATATATATATATATATATCTTGATAAGAATCCGTGTCTCTCCCTCGCGCGCTTCTCCGCTCGGATTGGGCGATCGCGAACCACCGATTTGTCCCGGTTACGTCACTGATGACCTTGATCGCCCACTGATTGATAAATCATTTCGAGCACTTGATCATTGTCGATCAGTATTCAGTATGCTCGCACTAAAGCACTGATCAAGACGAAATTAGATCTCGCCGAGCGATTATCGGGATTCTCGCAGCTTTTCCTTCCGTTGTGGGTAAGTCTCATCTTCTCGTGCGCCTCCTCTGTGCTTTTCCGACACAAATGCGTTACGCGAACGCTTCGTCCCCACGCGAAGAAGTCTCGCTGAAATCGGAAAGGAAAAGCAAGAATGTCCGTGATGCCCGAAATTCAGAGAAGTTCACGCCGCGATGTCCGAAGATATTCTGTGTGGCCCGAAGAGAATAAAGTCGTCTCCTTCGTTTTACGACTTCGTTAAATCTCTCATTTCTACGCGAACTCGGCGCGAAAATGAAGGAATTCTCGCGATTTCGCGCGAGAGAAAGGTGATCCGCAGTGTGACACGATCCGTTTCCTTTTTTATTTTCCCCTCGCTCCCGATTTACTTCCCGGTTATCGAGCGAAACGACGATGACACGCGCGTGTGTATAACATCTGCACGCACGAGAAGGAAGGAGAGAAACGGGAACGTCACATCGTTTCGTTCGCGGATCGATCGCGCGCGAGAGAGCCGACCGGGGCTGCTCCTCTTCGCCGTCGTCCTGCGTTTTCGCGGGGAAGAGGGACGGCTGAAAAACAGCCGGCGTATTATGCGGAGTGTTGCGCGCCGGGATGAAAGAATCATTGAAGCGTCTCGTGTTCCCAGCTCGGTATTAATTTACTCGTGCGTGCCCGCCGGATCATGACGCGCGCCGTCCTTCTCCTCTCGCGAGCCTCCGATACATCGGGAAGCCGGGCGAGGATAAAAGGAGGAGATGCGTTAAACCGGAGCGCGGCCTGTCTGTCGCCGCAAAGAGTCGTTCGCTGCAACAAAGTCGCGCGCGGAGTAGGAAAGAGATCGCGTTCAGAATTGGAGAGAACGTGAAAAGCCGTCGACGACGACTTTGTCGAAATGACGTATCGGTGTCGTGACGGACGACGACGTGCACGAGCGCAGCTATTGATCGATTAATTAATGCGCGCGCACGTGAAGCGTAATGACTTTCAGATCGGACAGCGTCTTATTAAAGGGGGGGGGGGGGGGTCCCCGCGTGCGCGAGCGTACTCGCGGTACTCCTGGTGGGTGATGTAATTAAAGCGCGCCGTGTCTAGCGCGTAACGAGCCTATGCAAATGGCGAAAATTATTTATCGCTAATAAAGTCGGCCAGGAAATTTTCCCAGCGTGCCGCCACAGCCTCGTGCATCGTACGCACATACACACGCGCGGCGAACGTCGTCGTCGTCGTGGGATCGCGTGGATCGGTCTAAACGCTCCAATTAACTTCTCCGTTCCGCGTTTGCATGTAACATCTGTCTGCCGCGTAAGGTGGTCTCGTAACTATTTTACAAGTTGGTGTAATACGTTGAAGAGATACGAGCGCGTCGTCGGGAGAGTTTAGGCTCTCGCCGGATATGGCGTCCTGACGGTCGTGCGTGTCATTACCGCGCGAAGTGCGTTCTACGCATCGTCAGCCTCGAGAACGACGGTCTTCCTTGATTCGCCGGTCGCCTCCTCGATGTTCCTCTTTGTGTGTATGTGTGTGTGTGTGTACGCGCGCGCGCGTTAGACGGCTCGATGATAAGGAACGAGGCGTGATTGTTCGTATACTGGGAGGGGGAGATTGTTGATCTCATTGCGCGTTATAGTCAGTTTTTCAAGCTAATCGTATTCTCTTGTTATTCTAACGACCAAGTAGTGACGAAAATTATATATGTGTACGCAAGATGTTACAAAATAGCGTTTACCGCAACGAAACAGGTTTCCGACTAGAATTATTTCGCGATGCAATTATAGCAATTATAGACCGGTATTCACAATCGGATCTTGAACTTGAGATCGTCTTGAGCTCATCTTCAGATATTGTACGGATCATTAGGTACAATGTGTCTGAAAATGAGCTTAAGACGAAACATTAACATTAACATTAAATCTTAAACATCGGATCTGACTGTGAACGCCGGCCGGGAAAGAAGAATGAAAAAGAAAGAAAAACTAGCCCTCGCACGGATAAAAATTAGCTGTCTATATAATACAACTGAAATTACTTAATTTAGCTGATTCGTTCGGTCCCTTTACTTCAAGTTTTCAGCTTCCACAGCTGAGGAAAACAAACTAGATACGGTAAATAAATTATCCGTTGTATTATATGGACAACTGATTCCACTTTTCCGTACGGCCACAAACACACCCCTTCTTCTCAGTATAGCGCTCGCTCAGAAAGTCCGTGTGGAACCCAACCGAACTAACCGTCGTCGTTTTCGACGTGTTTGTTGCAGGGCGGAGGCAGAAGAAGAAGAAGAAGTTACCTCTCGTGATCCGGCGATCAGACCAGGATTACCTATGATCCCGTTGGGCGTCGCGAGGACGACGACGCTCCCGGAAGAGAGGCGCTTTTGGCAGCGGTCCTAATCTCTTCCCCTGCCTTCCCGCGTTCTTCCTCTTTTATTCCGCCCTCCTTCCGTCCCTCTCTTTCTCTACCCCCCTCCGCCCCGCTCTTCTTCCACGAGCGACGACGCACCGAGATCTCGGGCAAGATGGACATGAGCAGCGAGTCGACCACCACTCGGTGGTACGAGCCGCCTAGGTCGCTGGAGCCGCCTTCGGGGGGTGCCGGGGTGGCCGGGGTAGTCGGCAACCCCAGCGACTACAGGGGTTACTACCCCCACGCCGGACCGACGGCGCACCACCCCGCGGCCGCACACTACGCCCACAGTAAGTGCACACACGCGTCTCGTTTTTCTCATTTCGTGCTTTTTCCCGTGTTTCTTCCTTTCTCGCCCCCCCTCGTCAATCTTCGCGCTCCCTTTCTCCGTTCTCTCGCTCGCACGCTGACCGCCCGTCTCTTTTTCACTGTCTGTTTTCCTCCCCCGTGCACGAGAGGGGGAGGTTCGCGTCGCGGTTCAACGACCGACCGGCCGGCCGCTCGCGGCCGATTTCTCCGCCAGGAGTCGACGGTGGAAGCGAGCGAGGACTCTCGGCCTGGAGAAGAAGAGGAAGGGCCTCCTTGCCTTTTTCAGCGGCGGATACCAGCGTGCGGCTATTAAGAGGATAATACGTGTAATCTGCGAGCTATTTTAGCCTTATCGATCGAAATCCGCCTTAGTGATTCCGATGCGCGGCAGAAGCTCTCGATTACAGCGCGACGCGGCGTGTCGCGAAGATTCGCGCCTGCTTGATACCTCACGATACGCCGATACGCGTCGGCAAGGGAAGGGGGGGACGTGTGCGGTGTAACAACACTCGAAAGTATATTTTATATCGCGACGCGCGAAAGCAACGCGACACGTACAACGTACCTGTTTGCGCGTGTGCGTGCATACACACACGCACACACATAACGATGTATCGGTGTGACTGAACATCGACCCCCCGCGAAAACGATCGGAGGGAGAATTTCGTCACCCTCGAGCCGATCCACGCGCATCATCCAGCAGCAGAGCCCCGCCTATAACCGCGTTTGCTTTCTTTCTTTCCTCCTTTTTTCTTTCTCGCGTGTTTCGCGACGCGGTTCAACGACCGCCGTGTACACTCACCCCGCGTTCGCTCGTTTACGGTTCTCTCATTAATTAGAATTTCTATATTTAATTAACGAGGCGCCTCCGAGGCTATCAGCGCCATCGAATGTCTCCCCTGTGATGCGTCGTCGCTATTTCGCCCCCTCCCCCCTCCCCCCCTGTTAGATGCCTGCCTCGATAATTAAATTTCTCCATCGCGGCTGGATAGGCACGCGTTCGTCCGCCCGTTCGTTCGTTCGTGCTCGCGCGTGCTCAACATTGCAACGCCACCGGGGAGAGACCCGAGAGTGTGACGGCCGTGGTGACGTGCCCCGTTGAGACGGTGTCTTAGCACGGGTGCGCTAATTCATCTTTGGGACGCGTTGCAGCCCAGGCCGCTCTCTTTCTCCCTCGAGCGCGCGCTCTCGAGCACGCAAACGCGTGTTTATGCGTGTCCACGTGCCGCCTCTCTCCGCCTTTTCTTCTTTCCACCTCCTCTTGTTTCACGAACACGAAGCTCTCCACTCTGCTCGCGCGTCCTCTCTCTTTCTCGATGGAAAAATAACTTTCCGTCTCGATCGTCAGCCCCCCTGCGACCGCGTGAACGACGAGACAAGAGGTCGGTCTTGAAGATGCCGCGAGTGCGAAAGATAAAGCGCGCAGGAAACGCGCGATTAGCTGCGCGCAAAAAAGGAAGTCGTCCTGCGGAGTAACTTAGGAAACGCTCGGTGGTTAGGCTCGAGCTTGAGACAACGGACAACGGCGAGAGGAAGTCGCGAGTAGGATGTCTCGAGGGAGGTTGCATCGGCGGGGGAGGCGGGGAGAAATTAATAGAAACAGGCACGCTGTGATTGATATTCGTGTAATAGAGACTATCGGTGAGCTTTTCTCTCTTCGTGGATCTTTTACATATGTGGAGAATTTTTTTTTATATGTTAACTCCTATGTGTCCTTAAAATCTGTCCGCTGGAACATTCAGTAATTCGTTAGTTAAAGTTAGTTCAAGTTGGTTATATGTGAAGGATGCCCAGCGAAAATCGCTTCATCAATCCTTCTCTCTTCCATTTATATATATATATATATATGCCTCGTTCTCTAAAACTTGAGCAATTCCACGCGATGAGATTTCACGGCGTCACGCAGCGAGGAAAAAGAGAGCGGCCGAGAGAGGTGCGCTAGGCCGATGGTGTGTACACTCGAGGTGTACGTAATCTCGATAGCCTCCTCGGTTCCTCGTCGTTGGCCAAGCATGAAAAAGCATAGCGTGGGTAGGGTAGAGGACACGCGGACTAAGGGGAGAAGAGGAACACAGCGACGAGGGGGAGGGGAGGGGGGAGAAGAAGAAAAAGAGGACGAGAAGGAGGTGAAGAGAAGAAGAAAAAGACGATGGGAGGGGCGGGGGGG
>NW_014555716.1:517581-526714 GCF_001313825.1 Dinoponera quadriceps
GAGGGGCGGGGGGGAGAAGGACGAAGAGGTGAGCCACGTCGGCTCGAGATTCTCGGACGCGTCGAGGAAGGACCGAAGGCGCGAGGAGGAAAGAGGGAGGGAGGGAGGGGAGGACGGACGGGACGTGTGATGGCGGGCCGCGGTGGAAGCGAGAGGGAAGGCGGCCAAAAAGCGCACGAGGAGAGAGCCCGTGGAAACACGATACAGCCGGACAGATCTCCGGTCCCTGGAAGGCGATATCTCTGATTCGTGCCGACGTGCGTGGATCATACTCGGGGCTCTGTTAGGCTCGCGGCGCCGAAAAAACGGCGCTCCTCCTAATCGGAATCAAATCTGGCGTCCGTACGATTTCTCGCGCTCGAGACGGCGCGGAAAAAGCGCGGAACGGTACGAATTTCTTGCCGGTCGGCGGAGATAGATAGGAGGCACTTTGACCTCGAAGCGTCGCGTCGTCGTCGGTCGTCTTTGATGCTCGTCGCGTCTGGAAACGCCGCGCATCGGAAAACCGAGGCTTCCTCCGTGCGAGCGCGTCGCTAGTTTTGACAGCCGCTGACACGAGAGGCGGAAAAACACGCGCCGTCGTTGTCCTCGGTTAGTAAATATGGGCGTTGTAACACTCTCGGAGCGTTTATCCTGTCGTCACGATGACAGTGTCGCGTGTGATGACAATTCGAAACGGAGGAAAAAAATCGCATAATTTGCGCATAATTTATAACCACGTGATTTGATTTCCACTGGTTCCGTGTACGTAGCGGAGTCGTCGAGTGTCCTGCGGAAAAAGCACATCGCCAGGGTTGGTCAGCTCGGGCTGTCAACCCGACCGAATTTTCATATTCGCGAGACGCTTTCACGCGCGCCCGACGACGAAGCGAACGGACCTTCCATCTGACGATTTTCAGCGGGACGGAGGAGAGATCCTCTCTCTACTACGTATAGCCACAATCAGCGAGAGACAGAGAGTGAAAGAAAGCGGGAGAGAGACAAAGAGACAGAGGTTGATGGGAAGAAGAAGGACGGGGTGGGACGACGGCGCGCGGAGCGATGGTAAAAAAAATAAACAAGATAGGCGGACGCGCACGGAGCGGGATGCATAATACACAGTGGTTGCGGCAGACAGGAAGGAAGCGCAGCCAACCGCGAAGCCCGCGGGGTCTGAGAGAGGTGCATACGTAATTGCGGGGCCACGCGGGAGGCGCTGCTTTTATAAGAGTTAGGTCTTCTTCCCTCCCTCCCTCCCGCCCTACCTGCCCTCCCTCCCGTCGCCCTTCCCCGTCGCTCGCGACTCCCGGTCGTCGTATATCCTCACTTCGCAACGATGACGACGACGACGATGATGATGATGATGACGAGAACGATGAGGACGACGATGATGATGACGATGAGGAGGACGAAGAAGAGGAAGAAGGAAAATAAGAAGAAGAAGAAGACCCGATGTTGTTCGTCGGGTCGAAGTGGCACGACGTGGCTGGAGCGCAAACAGAGCTGGTTGCCGGTGTGCGAAACATGTGCAACCGCGGTTCTTCCACCGACCGACCGACCGGCGCCATCTTGCGCAAATGCACACGCCAGCTGAAGGCGGAGCCTCTCCCGAAGGGCCTCTCCGATGTTCTCTCCCGTCGTTTCTCTATCTCTATCTCTTCCTCCTCGTTCTCCCCCCTCCCTCCCTCCTCCTTACTCGTGTTCTCTCTCTCTCTCTGTCTACTTCCCCGTGGCAGATGCAGCTTCACCGCGATCAATCTTCCTCCTCGTCGCCGCGTTCCGTTCCCTCCGCAGCCTCCTCAGCCACCTCCGACGCGGGCACAGCGTGTGGTTCCTCCGTTCCTCGCGGTAGCTCTTGCCCGGGTATACCGGACAGGCGGTACCGTACGCCTCCGTTTTCCCCGCGTCGGGAATTTAATGACCTCTTTTAGGGCCGATTCTACCAGCGTCGATTAACTCTCGGCCAGCGTCTAACCGACTCTCCTGTATTTCTTCTCCCGACGGCGGTGTAGGCACCGCCGCCGGCCGTAACGCGGACGTTACGATAAACGAGCGTCGTCGGGATCGGTCGTCGTGCGACGTTATTGCCGGCGTGTCGGGTTTATCGGCAGTGATGCGATACGGATCTAATAAAAATCCAACGTACACACACGCGCGCGCGTGTCCGTTTTTATTCACCGCCTCCTATCGCTACACTCGGAAAATCATAACTCATAAAAACGGAAGTGTCCGCAAGCCTCTCCTGATCCCCGATCTCGACTATCGATTGCCGAGGCGAATCGAGAATTCAATTTCGCGGAATGAATTTCTCCCTTAGAGATGCTCTCTTAAGTCGCCTACTTTGCGCCGGCTACGCTTACTCGCGCACCTTAAACGCGAGGGAGAGGGGGGCAGAGAGAGAGATCGATCGGGCCAGGCGAAGGATACGGGGTGAAATTGCATGTTATTACGCGAAAGCTGCTGGGGGCGCTCGACGAAATGAGACGTTATTTTCTGCGGGAATTTCGTGCGCGTACCGGGATTGTATTATAAGGCGCGCGCGAGCTCCCGCTGCATCGGCGGGCAGGGAGGGGGCGGTTCCTCCTTTTACCCGTGGGATCCTTGCGGAGCATTACTCGGGCCTCGCGCCTCGGGAGACTGATATATCCCGAGAGGGAGAACAATTTCTCCGGGAAGGAGACGTGTAAAAAAGCGAACGGGTGAAAATTCAGCCGGAGCGCGGAACCTCGAGGAAATTTCGGCGGGGGGCTACGCGTGATCACAGATCGCGAATCCGCTTCCTCGTCGTCGTCGAGAGCGATTCGCGCGAGGATCGTTAACGAGAATCATTCCGGGCTTTCGTGTTGAGGTTGTTGCGTGCGTCGTCGCGTCGCCTTCCCCGTTGTTGTTACGAGCGATAATTGGCCCTAGCTCAACCGAGCGAGAGAGTAACGACGACGCGTGCGGAAGGATCTCGCCTTCGCGGAAAATGGAATTCTGCGCGGCTCCTCGTCCTTGTCGACGTGTGTTCGCGATAACAATACTTATCGCCGGCGTATGAGCGCGCCCGAACCTTAACGAGGCTGCAACGCGCGAAAGTAACGCGCCGGCCGCGGATGTTTTCCATGCGAGGCGATATTTTACGCGTATCGTCCCTTATTAGCGATACTAATTGGAGTTGCGCGCTGCTCGGAAGGTTCGCGCGTTTTAAGAAGAAAAAAAGACGAGAGAGAGAGAGAGAGAGGAAAATAACGAGCTCCACGCTCGCGCTCGTTGGGAGACTCCTGCCGTTTCCCCGCGTGTGCGCGATATTCTTTTTACATACGATAACAATTAAAGAGCGCAGCGTGCACACCCAGGTGCTCGATCAGTCAGTTTCTGACAGTGGCGCGATAACGCCGCGTCTTAACAAATCGCTCGCTGTAAAATGTGTTTCCCCGAGGGTCCCGACGCCAGCGAAGGGATCCGCCTTTTCATTTCGCGATAACGACTGCCGCTTCGCAGTTCGCGAGAAAGAGAGAGAGAGAGAGAGTTCGCGTTTCGAAAATAAGTCGTAATACTGCGACGGGGCGCAAACGTAACGATAATTAGTTACTGTCTCACGGTAACGAAGCCGACCGTTCGCTCGGAAACGCCTCTCTCGCCTGGAAACGCTCGAGGTGCGCGCTCTCCGGTTAATTTCCAGCGGGGGGATATCGCGCGGTGTCTCTTCATTAATAAGATCAACGGCACGGTAAGCAGCGACGATCGCGCGTCCGCCTCTCAATCTCGCTGCATCTCGATCTCCTTTGAACGAGCGAGAACAAGGGAGGGACCGGCCCGGAGGGTGACGGCGGGGCGGGCGAGGAGGCGAAAAAGCCGATCGAGGCGACGCTCGAAGGCAAATGGCCGGGAAATAAAAGCGCGCTTCCCGATACGATGCGATAGGACGACGACGAATCGTGAATCCTTTCAGACGGATCCGCCGGTGCTTTTGAATCCTTTTGACCCTTTGAGATCGCGCCTCTGTCCCGACCGCCTCTCTCGGTCACAAAGCCGAGAGTGTGTCCGAGCGTGTGCACGCGAGCACGGTTAATTATTTGGAGTACTCGCTTTGACGCGAGCGAGATAAGCGAGAGAGATTCCGCGAGGTGCCGTCAAGTTTCGCGCGCGTCGCGATTTCGCGAGGAGGAACGAGCGAGCGGCCCCCTCGCCGCTTGTTTACAGGTTATTCGTTATCTAAGGAGCACGGAAGCTCGCTTCTCCATGGAAATATTATTCCGCTCCGGTCGCCGAGCGGAATACGCTTTCTTTGAGGCCGGTGTGAAGAAATGGCGAGGACGGCGATAAACCATGCGCGCGTCGGACTGCAGTCGCCGTCGTCGCGCCGATATTTTTGTTACCGCGTGTCGCGCGCGCCCGTACGCATAGATGCGGAAATAACTGTATGACGAAGGCAAAAAACTGGCGATAATCGACGGAACGATCTTGCGGCGGTAATGTTATACGATAATGTTATTATATATAGTAGAAAATCAACACGGCATACATTTTAATATCATTATAACGTTATTAGCTGTCTCTCTCTCTCTCTCTCTCTCTATCTATCTCTCTCTTGTGCGTATCATAGCAGTCACGATGAGTTATAATTATTCAAGATACAAGTAGAGGAAACTATCAGGAGAAGCTGTTTAGAGAAGATGGTGAAGGGGGGGGGGAGTGGGAGGGGAACAAAGAGAACGAGCGCGAGAGAATGGCGTCCTCCGAAAAGGCCTCGTTGAATTTTCCATCGTCCTTTCGGCATTGCACTCCGGCCGGAAAAATATCTTTCGCGGCTTTCACCTCCGGCCGCTTTGATCTCTCTCTCTCTCTCTCTCTCAGTGCCGTGAAACCGGTGCGGAGCATTATAAATGTAAATCGGCGCGATCGACTCGCGTATCGACCGCGCGCGCGTAATCGTCATCGGTCAGTCGCAACGCGGCGCCGTTTTTTCACGGTGGCAAAGGGGGCGGGGGGGGGGCGAGGAGGGGAACGGAGGAAAATACGTACAAGACACACCGCCGTTGCGACGTTTCGCGTGGCGGCAGTGCGCGTTCTCGCAGGTGGGTGCGCCGCGGCAAACCTGATTTATATACTTCCGGGCTCGTCGGCGAGATGAGAAGTGTAGCAACTGCGAATTATCATTACGCGGGGAATTATCATGCCGCGCGAGAATTATCCCCGCGCGGAGTGCCGTAACTCCGCGCGCGTACGGCGTGCGCGACACAAATAAAGTATGCGCTCGCGCGCATACCGTTCCGAACGCGTGGGTGTGGACGTGCGCGCGCGCTCCTGAATCATCTTGCGAGAGGCTCCTCGGGCCCCCGCGATCGAGTGAGCGATTAATCGAACCGATCTTGATCGCGCGTGGGTCGCCCCGGCGACGTTATCGCACGTATCGCTTGTGCCGTGACGAGCGAATTTAAAGTAACGTTAAAACGACACGGCGCTCTCCAGCCGAACAGAGGACGCGGGACGGGAGAGATGAGGCGAGATGAGACGAGATGAGAGAGCCCGATCGCTCGGAGCGACGATCTTATTAAATCCGAACGACGAGATATACAAATTTGCCCGGTGCCGCGCTCGCTCGCTCGCTCGCTCGCGGCGACTCTTTTTTGGAAAAAAAGCGGGAAACGAGTATCGCAAACATCGTCGGCAATTTTACGAGGTTCCAGGCCGGCGTTTCGCGTTAGCGAAACCAAAAAGGAGGAGAGGAGAGGGAGGGGGGTGGAAGAAAAATATAATACAGTTAGAAGAGGGAGAGAGAGAGAACGTTATCTGCCGCCGTGCCGATCTCGCGAGCGAGCCCACGATGCAACGGTGTGTGGCCGCCATCCGCGGATTTTTCATGAATATTCATGATGCGCGAAAACGGGACCGGGCGTTACTATTATACCGGACGTGCACAACCCCCGCGAGCGCTATTATCTAGGAATCAGCCGCGGTCGGATAATATTACGAGGAGGAGCGCGGCGATGCCTGAAATTTAACGACGCGGCGGTTAACGCGAGTGAAGGGCTTCGAATGGCGGTATTTTTCTGTATAAGCGGCTTAGCTTACACAGAGTCTGACTAAAGGGGAAATATTCCAATATCGGGAATAATCGTTCTCTCCGCGATCGTCTTCCGCCCGATAACAAATTTTGTGTTATTTTAATATTCAGAATACGTTAAAAAATACACGGATATGTTGAATTAACATGTTCACGCCTTGTTAACGTATTGCTTTTTAACATATTCACTTTTTTTCCTTATTCACCATCACATTGTCAAACACGTTATCCTATCAAATAAATATCATTAAAGATATTCGTATTCGCCGTAACCACTGCATGTGGTTGGCTTTTACTTGCCTATTTTTAATTCCTAATATCCGATTGTACACAGTAAAAAAACATTGTGTACTTGTGTTAAAGTCAGTTTTAAGTTAAAATCTTTAACATAGCCGTGTGTTGATTTAACGTATTTTGTTTGTCATCATTTGTGTTATGACGATATTCATTCAGTATGTGCAAGTGTTAAACAACCATATTTTATACTTTAGTGTCGGTTAACATAATAATTTTGCGTTAACTTTTGACGGTTTTCGGAGCGATCGCGAGTTCGATGATGTTTCCTTCGCTTAATATTTTTTTGGATTCACACGACGATACGCGAAATGAGAGACCGCCGGTAGACGTTCGCATTATCTCGTTTTTTTCTTCCCCTCCCGCTGCTTGGACGTGGCGGTGTCATCGGCGACGCGCCGCCAAGTTTTCGATGCGCACAACTACGACGACGACGGTAGTTTCCGTCTCGCGTTGAACAGCGCGAACATCGCCATGCGATTTATGGAGCGCGATTATCGCGCGCGCGCGTGGAAACGCCGGCTGTGGATTTATAAAAGCGGGAACGGCGCCGGTGAATGGTAATAAACGTTATTCCGTGCGATCCTCAACGCGAATAACCGCACCGCTGATGGCCGTCGAGAGCGAAAATCATTTCCGCCAAAAGCGCGCGAGTGCTCGCTTTCACACCGCTAATTCGTGGCTTATACTTCGAGAGAGAAAAAAATAAGCATAATCTCATCAAAATTATCGTAATTTTAAACGCTGTGATCTTTTTTCTTTTTTTAACAAGAAACGGCGGTAATACGTGCGTACAAATTTATTGTCACCAACACTACCGTAGCGCTTAACCGAAAAATTGTTTCGCTGACTTTACAACGGGATATACCGGGAGTAAAGTAATAAATAATTACTCCAATGCTCCTTAGCAAATTTTTATTTTTTAAATTTTTATTCGGATTACGTAAATATCACTCGAATGTGGCGCTTTTTTCTACGTTCAAGTAATATATTTACTTTATGCAGGCAAAATTTATTTGATCCAAATAAAAACTTGCCAAGGGATATTATTATTAATTATTTGCTTGAGCCTAGCGCTATTTTTTGCGTATTCATGTAGACGCAAGTGGCAAGCGCCACTTTCTCGTTGCGTAAAATCGCGGTGCGGATGAATCGCGCACGACGACCTTTAAAATCCGGCTGCGCTCGGCTCCCTCGCGTCTGTAATTATGATCGGGAGATTCGGCCGGCTATCGCGATACCGCGACGACTTTATCCGAGCGAACGGACGCTACCAGGTACACTCGGGGTGCTATTCGGCCGCAATCGCTCCATCGTCCTCGGGACCCTTCGCGGTCACGCCGACGTTCGCCAGAACGCCGGGAATGCGCGAGGTGGAGGCGCTCGAACAGCTGACCGCCCGTCGTCGGCCATATTGTCCGGACGCGCTCCTCGTTCGGCAGATCGGCGAGTGCAGATAAAATTGCAGGGTCGACAGAAATATCGTCGAGAGATAACCGGCGGTTCGCGCGAGAGAGTTATGTCAGCGCGTCAGCGCGGGACAAAGACACGACGGCGAGCCGAAAAAGGGCTGGCGCGAGCGAGGGGGAAGAAAGAGTCGCTTTCGCGCGACGACGAAAGCGGCGGGGGAGGAGGGGGATGGCAAAAAGTCCCGTGAAATCCCGTAAAAACCCGAGTCCGCGGCAACGAGAGGGGAGGAGGGAGGGGAAGCGGGGCAAACAGTGACGGAGGGACGGAAGGAGCGATAAATATCGCGCGCTCGGCATGGGAGTTTTTATTGCGTCGGGAGTGCGAAGTGCTCTCTGTCTGCTCATTTTTCGCCGTCTTCAGCCCCGCGGCTGTCGCTCTCGTTATTGCAAACGGGACGTGCCACTCGACCGTCGTCGTGAATCGTCGATCCGTCAACGATAACGTTCCGGTGACCCGATTATCGGTAATCGTTACGCGCGACGATAACAATTGCGTATCAGAACCCGGACGTAAATAGAGAAGCGACATTGGGTTCAACTACGCGAATCACACCAAAATATTGGTTGAATTAGTGACTCGAACGCGCGTTGGTTAGAGGAAACAGAACTTCCGCTTCCTATGAAGGCAAATTGCGATCTCAAGAGCAGGAAATTCGATTTCCTTTATTCAAAACGCATTCGATTCGCTCATCGTCGTGCTAATTCAACTAATCCTTTACTTCCGTGTCGAGTCGCCATCTTCCGTGCACGGTGATACTCGAAGCGACGAGTAAGGAAGGAAGCTTAGCTTACGAGAGGTTAGCCTCAATTAGTAATTAATCATCGATTTGAATCTAATCGATGATCGACTCAGCGGAATTCCATTGATTGATTCAGTAAAATCATTGCTCGATCCCGTCGAGTTAGTCGTCGATTAGATATAAATCATAATAGTTGAAACGGACGTTTATCCAGTCGCTAGAAAAAATGACATCAATGAAACCAATCATTTTAACGTTTTCGCTTCTCTATGCAGAAAGGAAAAAAATTGTTAGATTCAAGATAAATAATTGCCCCGATACTCCTTGGCGAATTGCTATTTGATCCGAGTAAAATACTTTCCAAGTGAAATATTCACCCGATCCGAGTGAAATTTATCGAATCCAAATTTGCTAAAGAGCAACGGAGTAAATTGGAAGTAATTCACTCGAATCTAGCTCTCTTCTTTCCTCCCGTGTATTTATATCCGAAACTATAACGCGGTGTATTCTGAATCGCGAGACAGAAGAGGGCGATATCATCGCTCCGCTTTTATCACAAAATAGTTACGAACAGATACAGGCGTAGTTCGCAACCACCGGAG